>NW_027551568.1:10162381-10462600 GCF_008692635.1 Crocuta crocuta | reverse complement strand
ATCAAAAAGACAAAAAAAAAAAAAAAAAAAAAAAAAAAGGAAGAAAAATGCTTTGTTAATAGCCAAGAATTTAGCACACACTAATACATAGATATCTGATAATTTTGAGTTACTGTTGATAAATAAAAGAGAAAGTGAGGTGTTTTATCTCTCCCAAATTTAAATATTCAGGCTTGTGGGTTAAAGCATGCCTTAGGGGAAAGAACACATAAACGGACACCAAGTTTTCTGAATATATTCACTCAACCAAGGTCATGGGGTGGGAAGAAGGAGGCTAACAAGGAAGGAGTCTGCCCTAGAACTGAGGCTCTGCCCAGGAGATTTTTTCAGCAGAAAACAAGATGAGAAAAACGTGGGGCAACATGGGTTCCTGCCTTACAAGGTATAGTGGCCTCATCCTCCAGTAAGTGTGGCCCAATGAATATACAGGCTCTGATCAGTCTGCTCAACAATGTCTCATTCTGAGGGGGGGATTCAGGATGGGGAAGAAACAAACAGGTATTCCATGAAAAACAATTCCAACATTTAGAGGAAAATTTTTAGAAGTCCTCTCTCTCACAACTTATGGATCAGAAAAGACTATATATATACATTCCTTCCCCCCCCCCCCCAGTCAGATGATTCTCTGACAAATTCTTGTTAAGTTCCCAGATTAGCAAGGTGGAAAGAATCATTGAGTGCATCTAGTCTATCAACTAATCTTTTGAATGGATAAATAAACAGGTCTCCAGAAAGCAATGACTTGTCTAAAGTAGAAGAACTCCAAGGTCCTATATTCCTTAACCACTATTCTTCCCCTATACTAAGACATACATTTATCCTTGAAATGCTGTTATATTGTTTTCTTTATTCTCTTGCCTTTTATGCTCATTCCTTCTTATCTTTTTAAAAATATTCTTCCAATACTAATGTATGTCCCACCTATATCCAAAAAGAATTTAATCATGTACACAGAAGACTACTAAAGAAACAATTCATTCCAGATATATACCTAGTGGAAATAATTATGCATATCCACCAACATAATTATATATAAATGTTCACATTAGCTTTTTCTAGTTTGAGAAACAACTCATATGCCTATTGACAGAAACATAGATAAAAACATTTGTGATATATTTATACAATGGAATGCTACACAGCAATACAAAGGACAAACTACTGATAAGCACAATAACATAGATGGATTTCAAAGACATATTAAACAAGAGAAGCCAGACACAGAGGATTGCATACTCTATGATCCTATTTATATGAATTTCAAGAATGACCAAAACTAATCAATATAACAAAGGTCAGATGATGGAGTTGGGGTTGGGAGCTATTGACTGGGAAGGGGCACAATCTTATGGGAGCATGAAAATATTTAATATCTTGTTCTTGCTGATGATTATAACAGTGTAAATATACAAACATGTGTTGACCTGTGTAGTTTATAGTACATGAATTATACCCATGTTTGAAACAAATTTTTAAAGAGCACTAGGGAGTGGCCTGGGTGGCTCAATCAGTTAAGCATCTGACCTGTGCTCAGATCATGATCCCATGGTTCGTAGGTTCGAGCCCGCGTCAGGCTCTGCACTGACAGCTCAGAACCTGGAGCCTGTTTCCAATTCTGTGTTTCTCTCTCCCTCTCTCTCTCAGATCTCTCTCACTCTCTCTCTCTCTTTCTCTCTCTCTCTCTCTCTCTGCCCCTCCCTCCCTCACACTTTGTCTCTCAAAAATAAATAAACATTTAAAAAAAAAGAGCACTAGAAAAGTTGAACTACAGGGGCACCTGGGTGGCTCAGTCAGTTAAGCGTTTGACTTTGGCTCAGGTCATGATCTCACGGTTTGTGGACTGGAGCCCCGCACCGGGCTCTGTGCTGACAGCTAGCTCAGAGGCTGGAGCCTGTTTCGGATTCTGTATTTCCCTCTCTCTCTGGCCCTCCCCTGTTCATGCCGTTTCTCTCTCTCAGAAATAAATAAAACATTTTTTAAAAAAAGGACAGTTGAACTATAGTAATGGAAAGAATGGTTAACATACCCTAAAGCTAGGCTAATAGAATTAGTGTCATTGAATATAAAATTGAATTTTGAGGTAGCAGCCAATGAAAAAAATCCTAATCATTTGTCAGTCCAATTTTTTTTAAATAATGAGAAAAAAAACATCAGGAGAGAGAGATTTTAGAAGTGACATTTTCCTTGTAAAATTAACTTATCATGCAGTCCTTTAAATGAAACATGTTGGACAATATAACAGACAAAATCTCTGATAGTAACTCAGCAGAAATGTTGAAATATCTTAATATGCCCATCTTTTATACAAATCTTTCATAAAGTTGACATTTATGATAAAATATAATGAAGAGATTTCCTTAGATAAGTAATGAGATTCAGGTGATCATGACTTACATACGGCCCCAGAGACAAAGCTTTGAACAACATATCTCAACTGTGACATGTACAGTAATCATTTGGGGATCTTGTTAAAATTTGATGCAGATTCAGCAGGTTAGGAATAGGACTACACTTTGAATAACATGAGCTTAGATCACTCAGGAAGCCTTAATTCATCATTTTTACTATTTGTATTGAGGTTGTTAGAAATCAGATTTCTGGGCTCCCTTTCCATAGGAGGTGGGCCAAGATGCTTTTTCTTTCTTTGATAAGTCTTAAGAAGGTTATGGTATACACTAAAATTTTATAGCCACTGACTTAGAGAAATGGCTTGTGACATGCCCTTTATAATTTTCTAGTAATTATAATTGTCACATCTGGTTTCACAGAGAATGGAAGAGAAAGGGAAATAACATATTTCCTATATCTTATATGCATCAGTCACTTAATGTATGTGCAATTTAACCTTAGTTCATTTAATCTTAATGAGTATCCTATGATGTGGGATTTATTTTCAATATTTTAGAGTTAAAAATAATTGCTTATCATTATTAAGCACATATTATGCCCTAGACACTGTAAAAAATGCTTTAAAAATACCATCTCAATATCTATACTACCCAAAGCAATCTACACATTTAAAGAAATTTCTATCAAAAAAACACCAACATTCTTTATATAGCTAGAACAATGATCCTAAAATTTGTATGGCACCACAAAAGACCCCGAATAGCCAAAGCAATTCTGAAAAATAAAAAAACAGAACAAAACTGGAGGCACCATGATTCCAAACTTCAAGCTATATTACAAAGCTATAGTCATTAAGACAGTGTGGTACTGGCACAAAAACAGACATATGGATCAATGGGACAGACAAGAAAATCCAGAAATGGACCCACAACTATATAGTCAACTCATCTTTGACAATGCAGGAAAGAATATCCAATGGAAAAAAGACAGTCTCTTCAGCAAATGGTGTTGGGAAAACTTGATGGTGACATGCAAAAGAATGAAACTAGACCACTTTCTAACACTATACTCAAAAATAAGTTCAAAATGGATGAAAGACCTAACTGTGAGACAGGAAATCATCAAAATCCTGGAGAAGAACACAGGCAGCAACCTCTGGCCATGGCTGGAGCAGCTTCCTACTAGACATGTCGCTGAAGGCAAGGGGAAAAAAAGCAAACATGAACTATTAGGACTTCATCAAGGTAAAAACTTCTGTACAGTGAAGGAAGATATCAAAAAACAAATTCAACCTATGGAATGGAAGATGATATTTTCAAACGTCATATCTGAAAAAGAGTTAGTATCAGGATTTGCCTCCCTCCCTCTCCCCAACTATTTTTCCCTTTCTTCTCCTGCTTCATCCTCCATTAACTTCCTCCTAATCCATCTATTATGAACAAACATATGGTATCTGTCCTTCTCTGCCTGACTTATTTCGTTCAGCATAACACCCTCAAGGTCCATCCATGTTGCTACACATGGCCAGATTTCATTCTTTCTCATTGCCATGTAGTATTCCATCGTATAGATAAACCACATCTTCTTGATCCATTCATCTGTTGATGGACACTTCGGCTCTTTCCATGTTTTAGCTATTGTGGAGAGTGCTGCTATGAACATTGGGGTACATGTGCTCCTATGCCTCAGCATTTCTGTATCCCTTGGGTAAATTCCTAGCAGTGCTATTGCTGGGTCCTAGGGGAGTTCTCTTGTTAGTTTCCTGAGGAACCTCCACACTGTTTTCCAGAGGGGCTGTACCAGTTTACATTCCCACCAACAGTGTAGGAGGGTGCCCGTTTCTCCACATCCTCGCCAGCATCTATAGTCTCCTGATTTGTCCATTTTAGCCACTCTGACTGGCGTGAGGTGGTATCTCAGTGTGGTTTTGATTTGTATTTCCCCGATGAGGAGGGAACACGAAACATCGTTTCATGTGTCTGTTGGCCATCTGGATGTCCTCTTTGGAGAAGTGTCTGTTCGAGGGCTGAGAGGAGGTGAGGGAGAGGGGAAGGATGGTGATGGGCATGGAGGAGGGCACTTGTTGGGATGAGCACTGGGTGTTATATGTAAGCCAACTTGACAATAAACTATAAAAAAAATTAAAAAATAAAAAGGGTTAGTATCTGAAATGTATAAAGAACTGGTCAAATTCAACACCCAAAAAACAAACAACCCAGTTAAGAAATGGGAAGAAGACATGAATAAACATTTTTCCAAAGAAGACATCCAGATGGCTAATAGGCATATGCAAAGATGCTCAACATCATTCATCATCAGGGAAATACAAATCAAAACCACGTTGAGATTTCACCTCACACCTGTCAAAATGGCTAAAATTAACAACACAAGAAACAGGTGTTGGTGAGGATGTGGAGAAAAGGGAACCCTTTTGTATTGCTGGTGGGAATGCAAACTAGTACAGCTACTCTTGAGGGCAGTATGGAAGTTCCCCAAATAGAAAATAGATCCAGCAATTGCATTATTAGGTATTTACCCGAAGGAGGCCAAGACACAGATTCAAAGGGTCTCCTGCACCTCAATGTTTATAGCAATATTATCGACAATGCCAAATTATGGAGAAAGCCCAAATGTCCATCAACTGATGAATGGAGAAATAAGATTTAAATATATATATATTCATATTTATATTTTGATATATATCAAATATATTATTGATATGCATCAGTATATATTTATTATTTAATATATTAAATATTTATATTGATCAAATATATGGATATATGTATCAAAAAGAATGAAATCTTACCATTTGCAGGGACATGGCTGGAGTTAGAATGTATTATGCTAAGTGAAATAAGTCAATCAGATAAAGATAAATATATTACTTACTCATGTGAAATTTAAGAAGCAAAATAGAGAACATTTGGGAAGGGGAGTGAAAGAGAACAAAGAGCAACAAACCGCAAGAGACTCTCAATGATAGAGAACAAACTGAGGGTTTATGGAGGGAAGTGAGTGGGAGATGGGCTAGATGGATGATGGGTACTAAGAAGGGCACTTGTGATGATCACTGGATGTTGCACATAAATGATTAATTACTGAATTCTAATTCTGAAATCAATATTACACTTTTTATTAACCAACTAAAATTTAAATAATTATCATTATTATAAAAAAAAGTACCATCTCAAAGAGCAGCATAATGAAATAGATTGTGTTGTTTAATCTCAGTTGTATAGCTCAAATAATGATACCACTCTAGGGTGTGTCTGCCTTTCTAGAGCTCAAGCCTCCACCTCTACATATGGGGCTTCTCTCAATTGACATCACATAAGAAGCAGTAAGGCCAGCTTTCAACCCAGATATTTTTATCTTTTAAAAATTTTTTTGCTTCCACTGTAACAATTTGACCAATTGGCACACTTTCCTTTCCTTTCATTTTGCTGTTATTACTCCCATCCTTCAACTATTTTTGTTTTGAGGAGTATCAGTGAAAAGACTTAGGGTTTTAGATTACAACTGTTAACATCTGTATGGTATTTTAGGTTTATATATAGATTGTATACAAAATACTTTAGCTAATTTGAATCTCCAAACCACATGTATCCTCGTCTTAAGAATGAGGAGACCAAGTGCCAGGAAAATTGAATTAATTCTCTGTAATTCAGATGTCAAACTTCTCACTCCAAATCTGTGAGCTTCCACTCGGTGAGTCTGCCAAGGGAAGAGAGAGGAGAGGAATGTGGGACAGTGGGAAAAGCAAGCATTTGGGAATCAGCAGCATTGCATTCTGGTTCTGGCCCTGTCAATAGCTGGATGCAACCTCGGGCAGTCTGATTCCGCTTTTTTGAGACACAACTTTCTCAGTCTTAAAGAGTTTGAGTGGACTTGCTATTTTTAAATAGTGTCAGCTAATTTTTATCAAAACTCATTCTTTAAAAGGAATCTTAGGGGCCCCTCAGTAGCTCAGTCGGTTAAGTGCCCAACTCTTGATTTTGGCTCACGTAATGGTTTGTGAGTTTGAGCCCCACATAGAGCTCTGTGCTGATGGTGCAGAGCTTGCTTGGGATTCTGTCTCCCTCTCTCTCTCTCTGCCCCTCCTCTGCTCACTATCTTTCTCTCTCAAAATAAATAAATAAAAACAAATGTTATAAGAAATCTTACAATGGACCACTAACTAATATAGGAAATCTTATGGTACACAGTTAACAATGGGAACACTGAGAACTTATCCTTTTCATTCTAGGGTGGGGCAGGAATTATATCTTTTGTTCATTACCTTCCTAGATGAGTGTCTGACACACAGTAGGCACTTATTAAATTCTTGTTAAATGAACAAGGCTCTTTTAGGGATTCCTTATAGCTCTCTGGGGCACAGTGTAAAGACCATTGGATCAACAGGGTGTCAAGATTTTTTTGTGGTTTTAAGAGGTCACATTCTTAGAAACTAAAGCTGCTCATAAGAGTTCAGACCAAAAGCAGAGATTTCTCTGAATATCCCTTCATATACAGGGACCTCAGGTATTTCCAGGTAAAGTCATTTCTACAAGGATAGAATTCTGCAGAGCTATTTTTCACATTTTGTTGTATAATATGCTTAAGGATGGGTCAATTTGTTATATGTTCTTTCTCAAGAAAATACAAACTGAATAGCACAGCAAAATGGACAAAACTAAATTTCATTGGTGACTTTTTAATTTTTTTTCTGTGAACTTGTGCACAAATCTTTTTCCTCCACCTGTTCTGCAAAATTTGTGGGTCCTCATGGAAATTAGTCTTCTTTGTATGTTGTCTACACATCTAATGATGACATAACTGTGACATTATTTTATTTTTAGATTTCCAAAAAAAATTATTATGAAAAATTTCAAAAATACAAAAAGTGGGATGAATTAATAGCACAATATTTAGAATTATTTAAATTATGAATACAATGAACTCTCACATGCTCTCAAATTCTACATTTTCAGGAGTTTATCATATTTATTTTACCTATCCGCGTTTAAAAGCAGATCGGACACCATATCATATCACTCCTACTTCAGCACATGGTCAAGATTTTGCTTATTTTTATTTTTGTCAGGAAGAAAATTTAAACTTTGGGAAGCAGTACTACAGTCCTCCACTCTACCTGCTGAGCTGAAAATTTAAACTTTGGGGAGGAGAGTGCACATAGCCCTATTTCACATTTACACTTACATTTTAAATGGGCTCAGTTATTTAATTGGATAAATTGATAAGACTGCCCACATATATTGAAATACATATATATACACATATACATATATATTGTACCCATATGCACATGTAATATATTATACATATAGCATAAATATATAATAAATATGTATAACTTAGTATTGTCTATAAGTCACTCTACTTCCTTTTTTAATCCCTATAACTACTTCCTAAGGCAGGGTCTACTGCTCTATTTATTTTGCAGATGAGAGAACAGAGACTAGAAAATAAGTGGATGTGGACTTAACTTCAGAGCCTACACTGTGCACAACATGCCATATTGCAGTTGAGATTTAGATTTGGCATAGCATGCACAGCTTTCTTTTCCCTCAGAGTTGCAGCATGTGTTATAAGGACCCTAGACATCATCTAAGATAATAGTGTTTAGTTCTGGTCATTAGAATGACCTCATGCCCAGGTGCTTTCTTAGACTAATGAATTAAGTCAGGATGTCTCAAGAAAGGTACCAACTATGGAATTTTTAGAAGCCCACCCCAGGTAATAGCCGGGATGGAGAAGCATTAATATATCCTAGAGAAAAATCTCTTTATAACAAGAAGAGATCAAGGCCCACTGAGATAGAAGAGATTTCTTCAGTATTTCATTGTTCATTCTTAGTAGATCTGAGCTCAGTCCAGTTATAGGGAAGCAAAGTGTTCTCCTTTGGATCCATCTTTTTGTTGCATGGACAAGGTGTACAGAGAATATTTTTAATGTAATTTTTGAGAACACACTACTTTCAGACTTTAATAGTTCAATTTACTATGACCCCTAAATCATTGGTGGTCAGGTTATTTATTTTGTTCCTTGCCATATGTGCATCCCACACCTGGCCCTCTGTCCTGATGATCACTGTGGTTTGGAAATTTCATGTGCTTTATAATTCTGTCACATAATGCTTTACTGTGTGGGATTAGACTATTTTTGATTAGGGATACAGTAATGGAATTTTTTTTGTTTAGTTTCTGAGTCTACATATTAAGAGAAACATGGTTAAGATAGAGTTTATCTGAAACGGTGCTTCTCAAAATACTACTTGTTACACATTAGCAGGTTATGAAATAAATTTGTGAGACATGACCACCATCTGAAAAAAAATAGACTAGACTAGAAAAACATGAGAATTTACTGCAGGTAATAATTGAGGGGTGTGTGTGTGTGTGTGTGTGTGTGTGCCCTCACACATGCACAAACACATGTGCATACATACCGAGTCATAATATGAATGCCTTTGTTTTTGGTGGAATGATGATGTAAGAAGTTTGAGAATCATTGTTCTAGAAGACGTGACTGAAAAATATAGAATGTTGAAACTGTCTTACATGAGAAATGGTATAACAAAGTGAAAACTTTTGTCCTTTCTCTCAGAATCATTATTTTCATTTATCTTCCTTGTATCTTATGTCCTTTTTTATATCCTTTTTTATCTTCTCATGCAAAAATCACACACACATTTTACACACACATGAATATACAGTTATACCTAAATATAAGCATTAATACAAAATATATGAGTTGACTTTCAATATTTGGTAACACAGCATTGTGTATAAAAGAATTAGATTTTTTTCTAAGTAACTCTAGAAGGCAGAACTGAGAGTTTAGGATACCAATATGAATGGAAGGAAATCAATGGGACATTAGACTTTGGTGCATGTGACCATATTTATAACTTTTGCTGACAACTGGTGTGCCTAATAAGAGAATAGGCTTCCTGTCATTGTATTGTATGAAACTATCTCAAGATGATCATTTTCCAGTGTTGTTATGTCAGGTTGAAGCTTTGGGGCTACAGCTAAGCTGTCTTCCAGTTCTCTAGGGTCTATAAACAAATGTTATTTGTAAAGACCCAGAGGTAAGAAAGAGTGTTGCACATTCATGAGATGATAGATGTAAATAGTTCAATGTGTTTCCATATAGATTGTGAAGGGTAGGGACTGTAGAATCAAGTAAGGATGTTCCCATGTATGACCTCCTAAAGCCAATATAAAAATACTTGATATAGCAACATGGATGGAACTTGAGGGTGTTATGCTGAGTGAAATAAGTCAGTCAGTGAAGGACAAATACCATATGTTTGCATGTATAGGAGGATTAGGAGGAACTCAACAAAGGACCATGGGGGAGAAGAATAGCTGGGGAGAGGGAGGGAGGCAAACCATGAGAGACTCTTGAATGGTGAGAACAAACTGAGGGCAGATGGGGTGAGAGGAGGGGAAAGGGGTTGATGGGCATGGAGGAGGGCACTCGTGGGGATGAGCCCTCGGTGTTATATGGAAACCAACTTGACAATAAACTATTTAAAAAATACTTGATGTTATCATGAGGTCAGTGGTATATGCCATTAAAGAGTTCTAAGTCTGAGCAATAATCTGATCAGATTTGTATTTGGTGTCTGTTTTGCAGGAAGATGGGTTAGATGGTGGTCGTCATGGTCCAAAAGAACTGGGTGATAGTCTTTAATTATGAGTAAAATCAAAATAGATTCAAGGATTATCTTTAGGCTTTAAGTGGAAATGAAGAGTAATGAAGAAGAAAACACACATATGGGAAGTGTGGTAAAGGACCCAGGCTTTAAAGTTAAAGTCCACATCTCCTTATCACTTCTGAGTTCTGTGCCTGTAGACAAGTAAAGCTTCAGAAACTTCATCTATAAGACGTGAATAATAGTGGTGCTTATTTCATAGAACTAATATAAGCATTCAATAGAGGAAGGCATGCTAGTGCTTGAGAGCTATTTTTTCTAAATGACTTATTTTAAGAGCAATCTTAGGTTCACAACAAAATTGAGACGAAGATATGGAGATTTTCCATCTACTCTCTTCCCCAACACATGCAAAGCCTCCTTCATCATCAATTATCACTCACCAGAGTGGTACATTTTTTAGAGGATGAACTTACATTAACACAGCATAACCTCCCAGAGTCCATAGTTTACCTAAGGGTTTACTCATGGTGTTATAGATTCAATGGGCTTTAAAAAATATAATGGCATATATCCATCACTATAATATAATACAGAGTATTTTCATTGTCTTAAAAATCCTCTTGCTTTACCTTTTCTTCTCTCCTGCCATCATCCCTGGAAACCACTGAGATTTTTATTGTCTCCATAGTTTTGCCTTTATAAGAATGTTATGGAGTTAGGATCACACAGTATAGAACCTTCCCTGATTGACTTCTTACATTTAGTGATATGCATTTAAGTTTCCTCCGTGTCTTCTCATGGTTTTTTAGCTCATTGCTTTTTAGCACTGAGCAATATTTCATTGTCTGGATGGACCACAGTTTGTTATCCATTTACCTTCTAAAGGACGTCTAGGTTGACAAGTGCTATTTTTTTATATTGTGAAATGGAAACTGTGTAAAATTTTCTTTCCACTTTGTAGGATCAGTCATTCTCAGAAAAACCTCCCATCATTTTTATAACATTGTAAGTTACAAGATATTGGCATAGGGTAATAAGTGAGCCATAGTGTGTGGAGGGGACTCAATCATACAAGCAGATTCCTTTAAGAATTCTGTCTTAACAAGGTTTGACTTGGTCTAGATATGCCAAATATTATGCAAAAATCGAATACAGAAATCAATTAGGATTTTAGCTCCTTGAATTTACTTCAGTCTTTGGCTTTATTTACTTCTTGCTGTGACATATAGATTTAAAAACCAAATGTTAAAACAGCACCTACTACTAGAGTTTTAAAAATGAGGAAGCAAAGCATTATTTAGCTTGAAATCACAACAAAAACTATTCCAAATTCTTCATTTGGAAATAGAATTTTCTTCCCTGTTGTTCTCTCGACCAAAGGTATAAGTAAATAAAACAAATCAGAGATTTCTCCAAATCCTATTTGGCTAAAACTGTAAATACAATCTTAATTCTGATGTCGATTCACAGACAGTGACATAAGGGTAAAAGAAAAAAAGAATCATTTGATTTATTATTTGTTTAACCAATTTTTGTTGGTAAAAAATTGGTTGTTTCTTTTGGTATTCATCATGTTTGTGTCACCCAATGATCTGATAAGAATTTGCCACAAGTCTATATTTGCATAAAGGTAAAAAATAGTAGGAGCTCCTTAAATTCTGCCCTTCCTTTTGTATCTCCACTGACATGGTCCTAATTATCTGTTTCTGAACTATTCCCTCAGCCTTTGAACTAATCTGTGTGTTCTCAGATTCTTAATCTTGCAACCATCTTCCATGTTAACAAAAGAGCTTTCTAAGATGCAGGTCTCTGATTGCTTTACAGGTTAATGCTCTTCACAGAGAGCCAGGTATATGGAGGGGAGATGACCATACTACTTGGCACAATGCACCAAACTCTTCCTGACCCTCACTTCAGTGTCTTTCTTATGAGGACCATGCCCTATCTACCCACACCATGGGCCATCCTGAGTCAGCTATAAATAGCAGCCTTCATAGAAATGTACTTACCTTCCTTTCATGACAGAGAAAACAAACACTCATTTTCAAAACCCAGCCTCAATGGCTCATTTTCCAGATGAGATCAGTTATATTTCCTTATTGATAATGTGCTCTATAAACAAATGCTACAATACTTATCGAATCTTTTAGTGCATTATATTATAAATCATAAAAATATGTAATTGCTTATGAAAATATATAGCTTATTTGTACAGACAAAGCATCTATTTGTTCTACAGGTAGATTCTAGGTGTGTGTTTATGTCTGGCTGGATCCCTTATAATGTCTTTCAGGATACTCCCATTTCCACCTGTGTTCCTGTGACAGAAGACTGATACATACACTCATTGGCAACAGCAGAGCAAGACAGCCAATTGCTGCCTGTCTTCCCTAAATAGTGCAGCACAGGTATGCTGGAGCTAGATTGCATACGCTTATGGCTGGGGGCTTATTGTGCACATCTATTCCCAATTCCCCTTTGGTAACATCACATTGGTAGTTTAACATAAAGCATGGTGGAAGTATTTATACCATGAAAATGGGCAAACGCTACACATCACGCTTTTTCCCCTCGAGAGCTGGGTGCTCATTTTTCACTTCCTGATCTCTCAAATTAAAGCCTTCCATTACATGCTATCATATCCATGCTCCTCCTCTTTGTAGTACTTACCTTAGTTACAAGTTGTTGTTCATTTCCATTTCCATTGGGAAGACTAACCAAGATCATATATAGTAATTACATGCAGGTCTTGGGACAAAGAATCCAACTTATCTAAATTATTAAGTTTAATTATTACTATGTAATTAGCTGATAAGTATTATCCCTCTCCCCCCACATGACTTTAAGTTCTATGAAAGCAGGACAATATTTTTTTAATCCTTAGAATCTAGCATAGTATCTGGCCCATGGTAGAAGAGCAATTACACTGAGATAAATGAATAAAAGAAATCATTATTTATTTTTATATTTATTTATTTATTGCTGCTGGTAACAGCTCTCTGATCTAGCATACATTACCATACACTCAACCCTCTTCATGTTTGCTGTTCAGAGTAAGAGAGTTTGGATTCTGAGTATTACCTGTTGTAGGGGGTGTGAATGAGTGTCCTACCTATGATTCTGTCACATTAGTCATAAGTATTTGTGTCTGTCCCTATCTCTCAGTGAATTTATAAATATGAGGACAGGTTTCCTGAGAGACTAAGTAATCTTTAAAAAATATTTAGTGAGTAGCAACAACAAATGCATCTTGGGGATTCATGTCTAGAAAATAGACTTAATTAGGTACTTAACCATTCACTATTATCCCTTCCCTTCTATGTAATAATGTGACTTTGATTTGGTTACTATGGCTGTCCCCAAGATGCCCTTGTTTTAAGAAAGTACATTTTTTCCAATTGTCTGTTATGAGAATGTTACTAAAAGATAGTTATGAAGTATTTTTAGCTTTCCTTTTTCTCAGTTGATTTATTAGTGGGGCTGTAGCTAAAGTGTGGCTTCATTAAATCTTTTCATTGATGGGAGTACTTTCACATAAAAAACTTGGCCTTCCAATGCTGAATTTCATCCATGACAGGCATCCAGGGCTTCCTGCTCACAAGTGGATCTTGTATCTTTAATGAGATCATCAGGGTATCTAGCAGTTAGGGCTACATGGTCAAGGCAGCATATATGGATTTACAGGTCAATCTGGGAAAAAGAAACTGTTTTTTTTTTCAGTGCTTTGCTATGCAAACAGGTTGTTTGGAACATTTCAGATCTTACAGTACAAGAAATCCAGTGTGCAAGTTTTTCATAATTCTGGTGGCTACTGATGATGACATTGTATTCTTAGCATAAATGTATTCCTAACATGAGAGGCTTTCTGGGATTCTGGAAAGGGCATTTGGTTGGAGGTCAGGAGATCTGGACCCCCAGTCTGTGCCTGGTATTATTATTAATAATAATAAATATAAAATAATAAATATAAAAACAATACAATCAAATAATGATAAAAATAGATCACATCCCTTGAGTTCTTCTTAGTGCCAGACAAGATTTTAAGAGATTTGTAAGTATGGGGAGGTTGAAGGGGTTGAAGCACTAACTCACATGGTAACTCAGATATGCAGACAGAATGTAATTCTTTTCTTTGTTCAATGTTTGCTCTAGTGTTCCTGCTAACTCACATGCATTGGTGTCTAAGAAAGAAACCAAACATTTAGTCCAAACTAAATTTAGTCATAATTAATACTTTAAACCTAAGCTGTCCAATATGGTAGCCACCATCCACATATTCTTATTTGAGCACTTGAATTTTGGATATTTCAGATTGACATAGAATTTGTATAAAATATTATCAGGTGTTGATTACTTTGTATGATAAAATAATGTAAATATATTTTGTAATTTTTATCCTAATTGCATATTGAAGTATTTTAGATAATTTGATTAAATACATCATTCAAATTAATTTAATTGTTTATTTTTTATTTAATTTAATGTGGCTACTGCAGGGGTGCCTGGATGGCTCAGTCAGTTAAGCCTCTGACCCTTGATCTTGGCTCAGGTTGTGACTTCACAGTTTGTGAGTTCTAGCCCAGTTTGTTGGGCTCTGTGCTGGCAGTGAGGAGCCTGCTTAGAATTCTCAGTCTCCCTTTCTCTCAAAAATAAATAAATAAACATTTTAATGTTGCTACTGCAAAGTTTAAAATTACATATCCATGACCACTATTCATGTGTTGCTCCAGGCAGAGGAAACTGTGAAGGCTTTGAGTCCTAAGTTACTTGGTGTTTTTCAAGAAATGGAAGGTAATACAGTGTTTTTGGAGTACAGTGAAAAATTCAGAGAGTTTATAAAAGGCAGAGAGTAGGATATTCTGCTACTTTAGGATGAAATGTTCTAAATATATTTGTTAAGGCCATATGGTCCAGTGAGTCATTCAAAGCCATTGTTTCAGTGTTGATTTTCTGCTTAGATGATCTGTTCATTGTGGTAAGTGGGGTATTAAAGTCTCTTACTACTACAGTATTATTATCAATGAGTTTCTTTATGTTTGTGATTATTTGATATATATTTTTTGGTTTTCCAAGTTGGGAGAATAATAATTTACAACTGTTTGTTAGATCTTCTTGATGGAAAGACTCTGTAATTATGTTAGGATTCCCTCTTCATTCTTGTTACAGTCTTTGTTTTAAAATCTACTTTGTTTCATATAAATATAGCTACTCTGGCTTTCTTTTGACATACATTAACATGGTATATGGTTCTCCATCCCCTCATTTTCAATCTGCATGTGTCTTTAGGTCTAAAATGAGTCACTTGCAGGCAGAAGATAGATGGATTTTATCCATTCTGATACCCTGTGTCTTTTGATTAGAACATTTAGTCCATTTACATTCAGAGCAATTACTGAAAGATATGAATTTAGTGACATTGCGTTTCCTGTAGAGTTGGTATATCTAGTGATATTCTTTGGTCCTTTGTAGTCTTTGTTGCCTTAGTCTTCTTCTTCTTTTTTTCTCCACTCAGAGAATCCTCCTTAAAATTTCTTGCAGGGCTGGTTTAGTGGTCACAAATTCCTTTAGTTTTTGTTTGTCTAAGAAACTCTTTTTCTCTCCTTCTATTATGAATGACAACTTTACTGGAGGCATCAAAATTCCAGACTTCAAGCTACATCACAAAGCTAAATCATCAAGACAGTATGGTACTAACACAAAAACAGACACATAGATTAATGGAACAGAACAGAAAATCCAGAAGTTGACCCACAAATGTATGGTCAACAAATCTTCAACAAAGCAGGAAGGAGTATCCAATGGAAAAAAGACTGTCTCTGTAGCAAATGGTACCAGGAAAACTAGACAGTAACATGTAGAGGAATGAAACTGGACCACTTTCTGACACCACACACAAAAACAAATTAAAAATGGAAGAAAGACCTAACTGTGAGACAGGAAACTATCATAATCCTAGAGTAGAACACAGGAACCAACTCTTTGATGTTGGCTGCAGGAACTTTTTACTAGACGTGTCCCTGGAGGCTAGAGAAACAGAAACAAAAATGAACTATTGGGATTTCATCAAGATAAAACGCTTCTGCAGAGTGATGGAAAGAATCAACAAAACTGAAAGGCAACCAATAAAATGCAAGAAGATATTTTCAAATGACATATCTGATAAAAGGCTAGGATCCAAAACCTATAAAGATTTTGTTATCAAACTCAACAACCCCCCCAAAAAACAAACAATCCAGTGAAGAAATAGGCAGAAGACAAGCATAGACACTTTTCCAAAGAAGACATCCAGATGGCTTAAAAATGACATGAAAAGATGCTCAACATCACTCATCATCAGTGAAATACAAATTAAAACCACAATAAGACACCACCTCACACCTATCATAACGGCTAAAATTTACAACTCAAGAAACAATAGATACTGATGAGAATGCAGATAAAGGTGAGAACTCTCTTGCACTGTTGGTGGTAAGGCAAACGGGTCAGCCACTTCAGAAAACAGTATGGAGGTTCCTCATAAAATTAAAAATAGAACTACCCTATGACCCATCAATTGCACTACTAGGTATTTATCCAAAGGATACAAAAATGCCGATTTGAACATACACATGGACCACAATGTTTATAGCAGTGCTAGCAACAACAGCCAAATTTGGAAAGAGCCCAAATGTTCATCAACTGATGAATGGATAAAGATGATGTACACACACACACAATGGGATATTACATGGTGATCAAAAAGAATAAAATCTCACCATTTGCAACAACATGGATGGAACTAGATTATATTATGCTAAGCAAAATAAGTCAGTCAGAGAAAGACAAATATCATATGATTTCACTCATATGTGGATGTAAGAAACAACACAGAGGAAAATAGAGAAAGGCAAGGTGACAAACGATAAAAAACAGAATGGGAGGCAAATCATAAGAGACTCTTAAATACACAGAATAAACTGAGGGTTGCTGGAGAGGAGGTGGGTGGGAGGTGGGCTAAATGGGTAATGGACATTAAGAAGGGCACTTTTTGGGATGAGCACTGGGTGATAGGTGTAAGTGATGAATCACTGGGTTTCTACTTCTGAAACCAATATTACATTGTATGTAAACTAATTTGTTTTTCTTTTTTAATTTTTGAATGTTTTATTTTTTTCTGAGAGAGACATAGCATGAGCAGGGGAGGGCCAGAGACAGAGGGAGACACAGAATCTGAAAACAGGCTCCAGGCTCTGAGTTAGCTGTCAGCACAGAGCCTGACACGGGACTCGAACCCATGAACTGTGAGATCATGACCTGAGCCGAAGTTGGACGCTCAACTGACTGAGCCCACCCAGGTGCCCACTAATTTGAATTTAAATAAATAAATTCTGTACTCTTAATAAAAAGGCAAGGAGTAGGATAAACCTAGAGAGGAATTGAGGGGTTATATCATGCAGGAACTTATAGTCT
Source organism: Crocuta crocuta (assembly GCF_008692635.1). NCBI lineage: Eukaryota > Metazoa > Chordata > Mammalia > Carnivora > Hyaenidae > Crocuta > Crocuta crocuta. Next base: position 10,445,133 of record NW_027551568.1, on the reverse strand, counting down.
CCGGTAAGGAGTTTAAATTATTCTAAAAACAGTGAGAAAATGTTGAAGGGTTTAGGCAACAGAGATATGATATGATGTATATTTGACATCACATCTCTAAATTCTCATTTCCCTGTCTTTAAAATAGATATAATAATATTAATGTCTTCAAAATACCATTAAATAAGATATTGCATGGATAATCACTCTGGAAGCCGCACAATGCTATAGAAATATAAATTAATCTTATCTCTATGGCTTCTGGTCAAAAATCTTCAATGATTCCCTGACAACAGTGTCATAAGGTCTTCCAACCATGTGTGCCTTTTATCTGTTAGCCCCATCTGACAATATAAATATTTATCTGGTGTCCTGTCCCAATGTATCATCTCCAGTTTTCTCCCTGTTGTACCTCTGCTCCTACACTGGCCTTTACTCAGGATGGACAATGGTTCACGTGCAGTGACCTCATCATTTGTCTCTTCCTATCCTAATCCAGTTCACATTTGTACTTGTATTAGTCAGGACTTTTGGTTACAAGGAACAGAAACATCTCAAATTGGCTTGATCTGTGAAAGAAATTTTAAATGGTATAAATGAAAAGTCCAAAGTGATGTCTTGTTCCTTTAGGAATGAAGGGATCTAAGAACTCATGAAACTTTGCCAGGAATTTGTATTTTGAGTCTCTATCATTGAGTTTATCCCATAAGTAGTCAAGATGATTGTTCATAGATACAGACTTCACCCCACCAGCTTAACAATTTCAGTAGGAAGATAATTTTTTTTTCTCATATATTCTAGCAAAAGCCTCATGTTTCACTCACTTGGCCGAAATATATTATACATTCTGAACAAAGCTATGTAATAATTATTGGCCAAACTCTAGGCTAGAGCCCACCCATGGATTGATGATACTAAGTAGAGTTAGTCCCAATTCAAACCAAATGGGTAAACTAGGGTTGAGGAAAGTTTCCAAAATAAAAAGAATTAGGAAGTGGAAACTGGACAGAAAAGAAAAGAAAACAAAAAACCCCACCCATATATCCACCATAATGATATGGATCATGTCCCATGTCCTCCATGAGGCCTACCTCTATGACTTCAAGCAATAATTATCTTTTTCCTTCCTGACTTTTCTTCATACTTGGTCTCTGGAGCATACATTTTTGGCTCCTGATATTCCATTCTGCACTTTATTACAGCCATAAAATTTTTATTGCTTGATTAGACCTTGGTGGTAATCTCATCCTGGAGATGTGAAAGCCCAGAAGGAAAAATAATAAATTTTGAATTCTTTTGAAAATATTTCTTAAGGACTTTTAGGTTATTTCTGTGGGGGGGGTGGAGTACAAAAATTCTTTTAAAAACCCTTACAATTCTTCCCACAAATGTTCCCTTACTTTTCTCATTCTTAAAAACTCTAAGTAAGTCAATAATGACAATTTTATGAACAAACTAAGGTAATGCATGGTGTAATTTTAAATATCTAACCCAAGTGTGTCTTTTGATCTGTAAAGAATAGATGAAATTCTCCTTTCAGTGAATATGTGTGTGTGTGTGTGTGTGTTTAATTTTTTTGTTTCCTTTTGTCTTGACAGCCCAAGTTCATTTTTTAACACTTTTTAGGGTCTAAATGTGCTTAAGTGTGCCTGTCTGTCATTCCTGGTATGTTCTTGTTTGTATGTTACAGTTGTCTTTGAATTGAGAGGTGTCTGCCCAAGGGCAATTGGGTATCTATGTTTGTTTTGAATCTATGAGGTGTTCTGTGCCTAAATATTTTCCCCAGCTTTATCGAGATATAATTGACATATGACATTGTATAAGTTCAAGATGTACAATGTGATGCTTTGATACATGTATATATTGGGAAATATTTCTCACAATAAGATTAGTTAACAAATCCTTCACCTCACATAATTACCATTTTATTGTTACTGTTTATGGTGAGAACATTAAAGCTATAGTCTTATTGTAACTTTTGAGTATATAGTGCAGTACTGTTAACTATAGTCACCATGCTGTACATTAGATCCCTGGAATTTATTCATCTTATAACTAAAAGATTGTACCCTTTGACTAACTTCTCCTCATTTCCCTCATCCCTATGTCCCTGGCAACCACCATACTACTTTCAGTTTCTATGAATTTGATGTTTTCCTTTTCACATATAGTTATATTATGCAGTGTTTACCTTTCTTTATAAGATTTATTTCACTTAGCATAATGCTCTCAAAGTCTATCCATGTTGTAAATGGCCAGATTTCCCTTTTATGGCTCAACAATATTCCACTGTAAGTGTGTGTGTGTGTGTGTGTGTGTGTGTGTGTGTGTGTCTGATATGTGATAAGTATATATCATATTTTATTTGCCCATACTTCTGTTCATGTACTCTTGGATTGTGTCTATGTCTTGACTATTGTGAATGTTACTGCAATAAACAGGAGAGTGCAGTACTCTTTTTGATAGTGACCTTATTTCTTTGGGATGTATATCCATAAGTGGGATTGCTGGATCATATTTCATATTAAGCTTTAAGCTTTTCCAACTTCTAATTTCACAGATAGGAAAAGAATAGTAAGACCTTTTAGGTTGAAGACACCTGGGTGTTAACACTTGCTCTAACATTGAATAATTCTGAGTATTCAAGCAATGTCTTCACTCTCCACACCTTGATGTTCCCATTTTCAGACACCTATTTTATAGGATGGTTATAAAAATTAAATTGAGTAATGCATATGAAGCATCAAGAGCAATTCCTAGCATATAGTAATCCATTTATTTATTTATTCTATTTACCAAATATTTCCTTGATAGCTTACTGTGCAACTGGGTATTATTCTAGGTACTGAAGATGCATAGGTGAATAACAAAAACTTCATGGAGCTTGCTTTATAGTGAGAAATTGACCAATGAATGATATTTTTCTAACACACCTTTTCCAACATCTAATGGTTTATTAGTAGCAATCCTAGGACTAAAACCAACATGAAGACCCAGTTGTCCTCTATGCCAGGCAAATTCTTGAATCACTGAATTTTCCTATCTTATACTAACAAATACAAGCTAGTATTGTCTGTGTTCCTTTAATTAACTTGCTTGAAGGATAGCTTCATAATTTGAGGGGGGAAGAGGCTTACAGTTACAGAGAAAATTCAGTTGAGTGGAAAGGGCCGTAACAAGATTTAGAGTACCCACACTCTAACCCTCTCCTCTGCTCTAGGCAAACTGTGAGAGCCTTTTCTCATTAGGTTCAGCCAGTCTGGACCTTCATTTGCCTCAACTTCATGGGGCGCCTGGGTGGCTTATTCAGTTAGGCATTTGATTTTGGCTCAGGTCATGATCTCATGGTTCAAGGGTTCGAGCCGTGCATCAGGCTCTGTGCTGACAGCTCAGAGCCTGGAGCCTGCTTCAGATTCTGTCTCCCCCTCCCTCTGTCCCTCCCCCCACTCACGCTCTGTCTCTCTCTCTCAAAAATAAATAAATACATTTTCTATAAAAAAATAAATGAGAGTTTTGGATTAGATGCATTTGTATCTAACATCAATGTTTTTCATTACAAAAAAATTCTTTTAGTATCCATGACTTCATTCATGTAGTCCTTCATTTAATTGTTATTGAATTGCCCTTTTTATGCAGGGCAAGTTTGTAGGGTTGAGTACCAAAGAGGATACAATACCTGACTCCAACATTCTCATTTATTTATTTATTTTTTATTTATTTCTAGGAGAGAGAGAGACAGCGTGGGCAGGGGAGGGTAGAGAGAGAGGGAGTCACAGACTCTGAAACAGGCTCCAGGCTCTGAGCTGGCTGTCAGCACAGAGCCCGACACGGGGCTCGAACCCACGAACCGCGAGATCATGACCTAAGCGAAAGTCGGACGCTTAACCGACTAAGCCACCCAGGCGCCCTGACTCCAACATTCTTATAGAGCACCTTTTAATTAAGGAGGTTAACACTTATGCAATTAGTGATAACATAACGTGAAGAAAGCTGTACAGTATCGGTGTGAAGAAAGGGTACCGGAAGTAAGACTGGGCTTACTTCCATTTGTAAGGATGGCAGGAAGAGCCTTGGCGGAGGAGATGGCATTCAACTGTGAAACATGATAGACGTTGATGAAGTCAATTTAGACAGGTGAGGAATTGAGGGAAGAGAGTCCAGACAAAGACATCTCTGAAAGACTATGTCCCCTTATGACAGTGGCTGGTAGCTCGGTTTGGTCAGGTAATACTGTACTTTAAGAGAAGTAACTGACATCATTAGATATGTAAGTTGGAGTCTGATTGCAGAATATATAGACTATCAGATTTAGAAATTTGAATTTCATCTGCTAGGTAATGGTTAAGTGCTGAAATATTCTTTAGGTAGAGATAGCAACATGATTAATTTATTTTGAAAAAAAAAAAAAAGAATTCTGGTAGTAAAGTTGTAGATAAATTGGAGGGCAGTGAAGTGCAAGTTCAATTAGGAAGCAATAAAGATCCCAAGCAGGGCAGTGAAAAGTGAAATGAGGAAGTGGATTAGAGACAAAATTAAGAAAAACAATTGATAAACTTTAGTAAGCAACTGGGTATAGGGGCAAGGGAGGGGAAAAGCTGGAGATGAATATGTTATGTCTCACTTAGACAACTAGAAACTTAGTTACAAAGGGGACAGAGAGGAAACCTTCCGGAGAAAGATAAAGGGTTTTAGTTTGGAACCGAAGACTCAGAACTTTTGAGACGTCTCAGTGTGATGTCTAGCTGGATGAATCTGATATGTTTGGACATTGGGGTCTGGAGCTAGGAAGGGAGACTTTGAATGTCACTGGTACCTGGAAGATGGTTGAAGTAATGTAGAATGATGAGAGTCACAGCTCAAGGAACTAAAAACTTTCAGAATGGAATCTTTTGAAGATCTTGAGTAGTTTGGACCATAAATTTTATACTCACTGTTGGTTCTAAATCAGCTTTAGTATTGCTTTGAAGAAAGGAAAAGGCAGCTTCTGTTGTCAATATATCCATCCATGAAAATAAATTATAATATAGGTAATGAATTAGAGTTTAATCAGCACATAGGATTCAAAAAATAGCCCTGGTCCTCCTCAAAATATACATTTAGATCCTTTGAAATCCTTGATATTATGATATTATGTCTCTGTCTTATAAAATTGTATAATTTCAACACCCTTAGCCTAGAATGAAATGAGCTGTCTTTATGTTGCTACAGAGAATAAAGCAAGTTGATGACCCCAAAATATGGAATTGACCCATTGGCCTGCATCTAAAGTGACTAGGATAGTATCCTATATGTAGAAGGTACTCAATCAGGTTTTGGCAAATGGACAGTTACTGTCATATGAATAGTTTAGTGCTTATAAGACAGGGACATTGAATGGGGGCCAGGGCATTGGGCTCCATCTGGCACTAGGCTAAGTCTTAGTGTGATCTCAGGCAAGTGTAGGGAGGCTCCTGAACCTCAGCATTCTCATCTGTTAAATGAGGAATGTGACTGTGCCTCTGAAGTCCCTGTCTGCTCTCTAAAACAAGAGTTCTATGTCAGTCAGTGAAATATAAGTAGCCTATTGATTTTTCATTTCTTTGCTAGGCTACCTCACTAAGATTTTTTTCCAGAGAGTCAGATAGAGAGAGTTGAAGTTTTTACCTCTGACACCAAACAACATAAAGTATCACAATTTTTTTTTAAATGTTTTCATTTCTTTTTGGGAGGCAGAGAGACAGATTATGAGTGTGGGAGGGGCAGAGAGAGAGGGAGACACAGAATCAGAAGCAAGATCCAGGCTCCAAGCTGTCAGCACAGAGCCCGACGTGGGGCTTGAAACCACCAACCATGAGAGCATGACCTGAGCTGAAGTCAGACACGTAACCAACTGAGCCACCCAGGCACCCCAAAGTATCACAATTTTTAAAGTTATTAACATTATTGAAGTTGATTCCTAAGCTGAGAAACTCTTTTTTTCTAAAGATGATTCAACTGAAAGAAACAGAAAACTTTCTAAATGTTTTGTTCCCAGGCAGGCTCTACTTCCCACCTTGCTCATCACCTCTCTTTACTGGGGAGAAATATGTTCATCTCCACCATGTCCTTTCCAGGACTGACCCCTGACTATAGGGACGTATCCATCAATGTGATCTCAGTTTTTATTTTTAGGGGGTTTGGAGAACAGGCATATCTAACTTTCTTAGGTCTTGTTGGGTGAAATAGGAATTGTGAGGACCTCTTATATCCAGCCATTTAGTGTGGCATCAAAGTCCCCACAGTGCCCCTGTATGTATGCAAGGGGGTTGCTTAGTGTCATCCCAAAGAGGCAGGCCAAAGTGAATTGCTACAGGTAGAGATTTCTGGGGTATTAAATTCTGTGGTTAAGAATGAAGATCGAATTGAAGAGGGAGTATACAGGAGGTAGAGCAAAGAACAGTAGTATGGAAAACCTGGTTAGGAAAAGTCTGCAAGTTCCAAAGATGGGGTCAAGTCCTGAAGATAGGATAGTCTGAATCAATAGTAAGATACTTTCATCAGCAGGTTAGGTTCACTTAAAGGGTCTGGCATATGATGAATGGTTTAATGGCTTATATTAATTATGCTATAAGAACAAATATTCAAAACAGCTAAACCATAAAGGGAGAATTTGGAAGATCAAATAGCTGGAAATCTCAGAGGTATGGCTTCATCTAGATAGCTCAGGTTTAGGTCATCAGCATTGATTTTTATCATACCTGACCCCTTTTGTTTATTATTTTTTTAAAATAGTTTATTGTCAAGTTGGTTTCCAAATTACACCCAGTGCTCATCCCCACAAGTGCCCTCCTCCATGCCCATCACCCCCCTTCCCCTCAGCCCCACCCCATCAGTCCTCAGCTTGTTCTCAGCATTCAAGAGTCTCTCATGGATTGCCTCTCTCCCTCTCCCCCACTATTTCCCCCCTTCTTCTCCCCCATGGTCCTCCGTTAAGTTCCTCCTAATCCTCCTACATGTGCAAACATATGGTATCTGTCCTTCTCTGCCTGACTTATTTCGCTCAGCATAACACCCTCCAGGTCCATCCATGTTGCTACACATGGCCGGATTTCATTCTTTCTCATTGCCATGTAGTATTCCATTGTATAGATAAACCACATCTTTTTGATCCATTCGTCCGTTGATGGACACTTAGGCTCTTTCCATGTTTTGGCTATTGTTGAGAGTGCTGCTATGAACATTGGGGTACAAGGGCCCCTATGCATCAACACTCCTGTATCCCTTGGGTAAATTCCTAGCAGTGCTATTGCTGGGTCATAGGGGAGTTCTATTGTTAGTTTTTTGAGGAACCTCCACCCTGTTTTCCAGAGGGGCTGCACCAGTTTACATTCCCACCAACAGTGTAGGAGGGTGCCCATTTCTCCACATCCTCGCCAGCATCTAGAGTCCTCTGATTTGCTCATTTTAGCCACTCTGACTGGCGTGAGGTACCACCGCCCTTTTGTTTATTTTTAAGAGTCATTGTTGAGCATTTTAATTTTTATAGTAAATAGGAGAGCACATCACTTAAGGAAAAACAGTGAAGAAATGGTTCTTTAGTTCTATGTACAGTGGATTATTAGTGGCTATGTGAGCTGCCATTCTTGTTGAATACAATCATGATGCACTCTTTGTTTTTATTGGCTTGATCTAGCTCTTCTAATAGTGGATAGGCCTTATGTATTTTGACCACCAGAAGCAGAAGAGAAGTGAGACCTACTTCATTGCAGAAGCCACAGCATACCAGAGGCTCTAAGCTGGTTAGGAATCTATGTCTGAGCCAATCATTGTGGCCAGAGACATGGCCAAATGATGTGCTGATTGCTTCAGGCAAATGAGGTCTCCCTCACTTCTGAAAGTAAGTTAACCTACCTGAAACACATTGGCTAAAATTAGGTGGCGTTCATTCCCAAAAGTAAAAATATGTCAAGACACAAGCAAGATGACCACTCTAATTTATCAATGTGATTATTGGCTATTTTGGAAGAATGTTAATCATAGGCAGGAGTTAGTTTTATTTCTCCTTCTATTTCTCCCCCATCTCTCTCTCTGTTTTCCTTGTTAAAGATAGAGGTAAAGATGTAAAGCTGCAGGAGGAGCCAAGTCAAAATGCATTGATAAAACAAGTTTAAGACACCAGGGAACCAGTACATCAGTGCACCTGAGATTGCCCATAACTTGAATTGCAAGAGACAGATTATTGTGACTTCCTAATGGCTACCCAAAGCTCTATGATCACTTTTGGATTGTACTCCATAGTGTATTACATTGTTTCAGATTTATTTTAGCTTCCAAGAAAGACTCATTGGCCTGAATACTTCATTTTCCAACCGACCTCAATAGCAATGATATTTGGCAAAATTTTTGCATCTTGGCTTTGTTTCAAACCATCAGCCTTCCATCAACACATTTTGTCTCTGAAGGCAAAATCACAGTTTCTGCCCTCTATATTTTCATGAAGGTTCTCATCTCTAGAGACGTTATATTCAAAGTTACCAGATGTGCAAATAGAGCCTCAGGCTGAATCTGTGGCCCCATTATAATCGGACTTCCTGTTTTGACAACTCTCTGCTCCTACAAAGAGGAACAGGTAGCATCTTGAAGTGAATTCACTGCAGCCATTTGGAATGAAACCTTCCAGGTGCAGCACCTGACAACTAACTCAAGAGAGAAAATGACAGCATTTGCAGCTTGGAGAGTCACCTCATAAATCTGCTGTCCCACTTTTGGTATACAGATTTTAATTTAGACTTGATTTATTAGAAATTTTCCGAGCTACTGAGAAATTAAGCATGGACTGAAATGCCTTTCATCAAAGAATTAATGTCAGGATCATTGGTGATGTAACATAGAGAAGAAATTATAGCTCAAATATAATGAAAAAAAATACCTTATTTAAAATCAAGAGAATGGAGTTCTAGTTCATGAGTTGTCCCTGAGCAGCTGTGTGACCTTGGGCAATGTCCTTGTAGGGTCTCATTTTCTTTACTTGTAAATAAAAGGCTGCAGTTGGAGAGCCTCCAGGCCTAGGAATCCATACCATTTCTGCTTTTGTTGCTAACAAGCTAAGAGAAAAAAAAGATAGAAAAGAATGATAAAAACACATCAGCCCTGAATCTACTCAACACTCACCACCTTAATGAAATAAAAAAAAAAAAAGTTGTAACAGAAAGGAGAAAAAAGTCCATTGTACTTTATTTCTGACTTAGTTACCTAATTTCACTGAACAAACAACCTCTAGTTCATTTATATATACCTGACCTGTTAAATTATGTGGAAGTTTAATTTTATTTCAGAGGATCTCAGAATTTTTATTCTGCGTCAGTACATCTGTGGAGTAGCCTCCACTAACACCTTTTAACCTGGGAAGTGTGTTTTTTTTGTGGCTGGGTCCCCCTCTCATATCACATCAGCCACTCACAGAGCTGAAACTGGGGTAGACATAGAGATGTAACGCCTGAGACCTGGGACCTCATTTACAAGACCCAGTGCAAAAAAATGCAAGGATCCATTTTTTAATTATGAAGAATTTCAGGACAGCAACAGCAGAGCACTGACCCAAACAAAGGTACCTTTAAGCAGGGGGCCCTGAGTGGCTGCAAAGATCATACACCAATAAAGCAGGCTCTGGTACTACCCAGATGTCATTTCAAAGAAATACTTGATGCCTCAATTGTGAGGATGACAAAGATGGCCTCAGCTGCAGTGAGCCCCCTTGCTCAAGATCACACAATTCTTGGGGTGGACCATATCCAACTGTGGCAAGGATAAAAAGAGCTGGTCTCTTTAGCTCCATGTAAGATAACTTGGATGAGACATTTCAGCTCCACACCTTCCAAGGTTCTGCATCAGAGTTTACTTGCTTACTCTACTTATTTCTGCCTCCCCTGTCTGGTCCACAGGTGTTTTTCCCAAGGGTACTTCCTGCACACTGCTCTGTCTCAGAGTCTGCTTCTGGAGACTCCAGATCATTATTTCTTTTAAGACTAAGAACTTTTAAAAAACTGGGGCACTGGGTGGCTCAATCGTTTAAGCATCCAACTCTTGATCTCAGCTCAGGTCTTGATCTCAGGGTTGTGAGTTCAAGCCCCATGCTGGGCACCACACTGGACATGAAGCCCACTTAAAAGCAAAACAAAACATAATAAAAATAGAATAAGAACTTTTTTCTTCTTTTTGAAGATGTTTTATTTATTTATTTATTTATTTATTTATTTATGTTTGTTTGTTTTATTTTGAGAGAGAGATAGAGACAGTGTGAGCAGGGGAGGGTCAGAGAGAGAGGGAGTCCCAGAATCTGAAGACAGGCTCCAGGCTCTGAGCTCACTGTCAGCACAGAGTCAGACACGGGGCTCGAACCCACGAACCGTGAGATCATGACCTGAGCTGAAATCGGCCGCTCCACCGACTGAGCCACCCAGGTGCCCCAAAAAAGAATAAGAACTTTGAAAACGATGCATTTTTAATTGAAAACATATGAAAATAAACTATATAAGAGAAAATAAGAATAAAATCACACAAATGTTCACATCCAGTAAGGATCAACATTTGTGTTAGTTAAATGTCATCTCACGTTTCACTCAGTGCTTGTGTATAGATAGGAAGATCTGATGGTTGGTAGATAGATAGATGCAGATGCATATACATAGAAATAAAGTAAATGTGAGGACTAAATAATGTCACATATTGAGTCCACACAAGGATTCAAAGCAATATTAGGCATGTAAGTGGTAACACCCTTAAATCCTTCCCTGTCTGCTTTTCCTGTATGTGTATCTCAATCGCAATTGTATCATATCCCTGTCACCCCATTGCAAATATCATTAAATATTCACATATAAATGAGGTTCCTGGGAGAAGTTTACAATAGTAAAAGAGAGAAGTATAAGAGGCACTAAGCCCTCAGGTAGATGTCTCTCAGTTGGTAATTCCTTTACTGTAAGATGTAATAGCTTCCATGTGTTAACTATAATAATGATTGATCCTTCAAGGTCAACACTCTGAGGAGGAAAACCTTTCAAATTAGCAGCCAGTGTAAGCTAAAATGGTCATTGGTGCCATTGGCCTGGATAATATGCTTTTTCAAGCTGAGAAGCCTTAATCAACAGCAAAACCATTATAAAAACAGAAATATAATTCAGAATTCTCTTCTTAGAAGCTCTCTTCACTGAGCTGAATCATAAGAAAAACTAAATCAGGTAAGATATTTTGTTGCAGGAATTGGGGCTACCCCAACATTGCAGATTTCTTTAACAACCTTGCAACTATAATGCTTACCCCTATTGAAGTGCATCCTCCTCCAGAATATGAGGGTTTGGCTAAGTAGCGTTGATCAAGACTCAGAGGCTTTGGATGTCCTTGCTGACAATTTATGATCATTGCAGAAACCCAACACATAACCAACAATAGTAGACACCAAAACTCAATTAGAAAAAAAAAACAATCTAGTCAAAAGGAATGTGTGTTTATCTGAAATAAGAACAGCACTTCGAGGCAAAGCAAATATGAATTATCTTCTTCTGCTCAGATGATGTCCTGGGAGAAGGCTTTGCCAGATGTATGTAAAGTTAGAAGGAGTGTTCCTAGAACCTCCAACTAAAACTGCCTTGGTGAAAAGACTGAAGTGTTATAGGAATCTCTGCAAATGAACCTGACAGCCCCTGAGTAAATCCTTGGAAAGCCAAAAACCACTAGAAAGTCCTAGTGAGTCCATAGTGGGCCATGTGCTGTGCTGATTGAAGCTCTGTGGTGCCGAGCCATGTGGGAGTGGGTATGAATCCTAGCCCCACCACATAAACCTGGATGTTTAAAAGATAGGAGAAGGCTTTCAATGCAAATAAAAATATGTATAGGAAAATTTTCTATAGAGGACACAGTCCCACCCAGTTCTTGCCAGAAGTGTTGTTTTGGAGTTCAATCATTTTATTTATTTAATTTATTTATTTATTAATTTATTGAGAGAGAGAGCAGGACAACAGGAGGGGCAGAGGGAGAGACAGAAAGAATATTAAGCAGGTTCCATGCCCAGCTCAATGCAGGGCTCGATCTCATGACTGTGAGATCATGACCTGAGCCCAAACCAAGAGTTGGTCACTTAACTGATGGAGTCATCCAGATGCCCTTGGAGTTCAATTAGACAGAGAACATCACAACAATAGCAACAATGGCTGGACATTAACAAGAGCTTCTTGTGCATAAAGATGTTCTAAATACTTACCATGGATGTCTTATTTTATATTTTTATACTTTATATTTTAACTTAACTCATATTTTGTAATTATGTTTNAAACTAATTTGACAATAAACTATTTGTAAAAAAAAAATAAAACAAAGAAATCATGAAAAAAATTATGTTTATAAGTATTCCTCTTTATTTTATATTTATTTTGTTTATATGAAATTATTTATTTATTTATTTACATTTAATTTTTGACTTTCATACTGGGAAAGTCTCAGGACATTGGATTTTTTTAGGGTTTACAATGTGACATTTTGCTACACACATACATTGTGAAATCATTATTACAACCAAGCTAATTAACATATCCATCACTTCATATATTTACCATTTTGAAACAATGGTGAGAACATTTAAGATTTAATCTCTTAGAAAATTTCAACTATACAACGCAGTATTATTAACTAGAGTCTGTAGGTTATGCATTATATCTCCAGAACTTATTCATCCTTGATAACTGAAACCTTGTGCCCTTTGAACAACATCTCCTCCTTTTATTATTATTATTATTATTATTATTAACGCTAATTTAGAGATGTGGAAACCAAGGCACATGCCCAACAACATGTTCAAAATCTCACCAGCAGAAAATGGTGGCTCAGAGTTACCAATTTGGGTCCCAACTGCCCAATTCTTATCTCCCATCTTCTTCCTTCACCCACCTTCAGGAACTTACATGGAAACTTGACACTACTACATGTTAGTTGTGTGGTTCTTAGCCAAACAACTATTTAATTTTTTTGAACTACTGTTTATTTATTAAATTAGGAAAATAGCAGATCCATCCTTGCAATGTTGTTGTAAAGTAACTTATTATTAGTGTTTTTATTAATGTAGAAAGTATTTACTCATTTTGTTGTGATTTTATTGTCTTCTAGGGAAGAAAAGCACTTTTCAAAACACTTTTAAAGCAGAAATCACTCTTCTGGTCCAGTGTTTTCTGTTTCCTTCTTCATCCATAAGAATTGGACATTTATATATGTATATATATGCTTCTTATATAGAACTTTATATATAGTTGAAAACATATAAGCATATGTTTATATGCTTCTTGTATTATTATTTAGTTTTTCCCCATGTATGTTGACTAATTATATAGGTTGACAACAATTTAAATATCTATTATAATCTCATCCCAAGCAGTAATGTTTGTGAAATCTCACAACAGATAAGATGCTTTAATTTTTGGTTGTACTAAAATGACCAAATGACTGTCACAGTTGAAACTTTCACCTTTTTCCTGACAGGCTAGCTTGTGTGCCTGCAGTGGTATATGGGCACCATGCTTTGGACAATGTGTGCCCAGGGGCCAGAGATGCACTGTGCCCCTGGGCACACACACAACTCATGGCTAAGGTCGGAATCTGCACCTCCCAATGACTCACCAGTTATACAAGATGGCAACTCTGTTCCTCAAAGCCAAGTTGCACGCCCATGGACTGAGTTTATTCAGGAAGTAAGCTTGGGATTGTTGAATCAGTCTGTCCAAAGGGAGAAGTGGAGTCCCTTGTGTTGTGAAATGTGTCTCTCAAACTTAACACAGATCACACATTTTCATTCCTATTAAAAACCATGTCAGAGTTTCCTCAAACGGGGCTTTGAACTGTAGGCTAAGTTTGAATTACACATACTTTGGCACTATTTAGAAGGAAGTGTTCTGGATAATGTTCCTTTGCTAATAGAGGCAGACTTTCAACACTCTGGTTGAAATGTTACTGAATTGGAATCTTTTTCTGTTTGCTGTGTTTAGAAAGAAAGACATTGTTTTCTCTTGATGTAGAAATAGTAAATACACACAACTGCAACTATGTGGGTCAGGACTATACTCATTCTTGTGAAATGTCCAAGTGTGAGGTTTCTTTCCAGTCCCAGATGAGCATTCAGAGTACTGGCTCCCTGTGCCCTTTTGGATATGGTGTCTCAAGTCTGACAGACCAGTGAGATGAAAGAGGCTAGGGTTTGGAACTAGAAAACCAGCTCTGATGCTAAATAACCATATGGCTTTACATGCTTATAGGACCTTGGATGATGAATTAAACTCATCTGAATTTTACTTTCTGTCTTTTAAAAATGAAGATAATAATAATGCCTGGTCAATGAAAGTCACACAGACATTATGAGGGTGAGAAAAAATATATATAGGAGAGTCATCCATCAAAGGAATAATGCCATGCAAATATTACCAAGGATGCTATTTTGTAGTTCAATTATAAAATTGGCATGCATCTTAACACACTTTTGAAGTGTCAAAAATATAGGTTGAAAGAAGGGGATATGTGCACTTATGCTCTCACTCACTGTTTCTTCTATAAACTATGTTTACAGGTTGTAAACTGTACTGGTTCCTCCAATTTTTAATTTTTTTAATTTGCTGGGCTTATGCATAGGCAGAGATACGAAAGAGAGGTTCCTGGTGACTTGTTTTGTTACTTAGTTCAGAATAATAACAAGTTGCATTTTAGATCAGTATAGTATAATTTTCCCTGTGCTTGGGGAAAAAATGGAAACTGCTCTTTTAAGATTAATTTTTATTTTTGCCAAGAAATTCATGTGCATAGTGAAAGTAATTAAATATTATGAAAAAGGCTCTGAAATATAGCAGAAGCTTTGTCCATCTCTTTCTACCCACAAATCCACTGTCTTAAGGTACCTATGCTCAGCTCTTAAAGCCATTATTTTTGGCATTTATCTACAAAACTCTAAATAACAAGTCTATACTTTTATTTTCATTGATTAATTGTGAATGTTATCTATTGACTCTGTATCATGGTAGTTGATGAGTATTTACCTCTGTTACATTCAGATCTTTCTATTCTTTCCCTACTTTCTCCTAAATAGTCATTGTAGATTAGAGCTGACTGCAAAAATCTGTGTCGCCCCTTCCAGTTGAAAGGTAGGATCTATTTCCTTCCCCTTATATATGGGTTAGGCTGTAAATGCTTTGATCACTCAAATGTAACAGAAGTGATGCTATGCTAATTCTGAACCCAGCCTTTAGGAAGACTGGTAATTTTGTCTTGATCCTCTTGGATTGATTACTTGTAGACTCTCTTTGCTAGGTAGGAGGACTCTGAAGAATTTTAAACATGTTGTCCCACAGAAATTTAACAGTCAAGCGAAAGTGTAAGAGGGTCTTTGTAAGAAAGATTTATAGATATGAATATCATCTCACATATTGGACCCTAATAAGATTCAAAGGAAACCCATGAAGTTTTAAAAGAGTCAGAAAGAGATCAGAATAAGAAAAGCTCTCAGAGCTTTAATCTCTCAGCAGGAACGATATGAAAACATATGCTATTTAGTTTCTTTCTTATGGGAAAAGAAAGATAACTCATGAGGGCAGAGTCAATAGCCATGGAGAATTTTCCCAAGAAGAACTGGGATGGAATATGAGAACTGGCAATGTATGCCAAGTTAGATTTCAAAATTTCTCTAGATTATTGACTGAAACATGAGACTTTTTTCTTTAAATAGTTAACTGTCAAGTTGGTTTCCATATAATACCCAGTGCTCATTCCAACAAGTGCCCTCCTCCATGCCCATCACCCCCCTTCCCCTCTTCCCCACCCCCATCAGCTCTCAGTTTGTTCTCAGCATTCAAGAGTCTCTCACGTTTTCCCTCCCTCTCTCTCCTCAACTATTTTTCTCCTTCTCCTCTCCCATGGTCCTCCATTAAGTGCCTCCTAATCCACCTATATGTGCAAACATATGGTATCTGTCCTTCTCTGCCTGACTTATTTCGCTCAGCATAATACCCTCAAGATCAATCTATGTTGCTACAAATGGCCAGATTCCATTCTTTCCCATTGTCATTTAGTATTCCATTGTATAAACNCCCATTCCGTTGGTTGCCTATTAGTTTTATTGATTGTTTCCTTTGCCATGCAGAAGCTTTTTATCTTGATGAGGTCCCAATAGTTTATTTTTTAATCAATCAATGTGATACATCACATAAACAAAAGATAAAAACCATATGATCCTGATGATAGATGCAGAAAAAGCATTTGACAAAATACAGCATCCCTTCTTAATAAAGACTCTTGAGAAAGTAGGTATAGAAGGACCTTATTTAAACATCATAAAAGTCATTTATAAGAAGCACTCAACTAACATCATCATCAATGGGGAAAAACTGAGAGCTTTCCCCCTGAGATCAGGAACACGACAGGGCTGTCCACTCTCACCACTGTTGTTTAACATAGTGCTGGAAGTCCTAGCATCAGCCATCAGACAACAAAAGGAAATCAAAGGCATCAAAATTAGCAATGAAGTGTTCAAACTTTCACTTTTTGCAGACAACATGATACTCTGCATAGAAAACCTGACAGACTCCACTAGAAGCCTACTATAACTGACCCATGAATTCAGCAAAGTTGCAGGGTACAAAATCAATGTACAGAAATTGGCTGCATTTTTATACACCTATAATGAAGCAACAGAAAGAGAAATCAAGAAACTGATCCCATTCACAATTTCACAAAAAACTATAAAATACCTAGAAATAAACCTAACCAAAGATATAGGCGATCTGATGAAAACTGTAGAAAACTTATGAAGGAAATTGAAGAAGACAGAAAGAAATGGAAAAACATTCCATGCTCATGGATTGTAAGAATAAATATAGTTAAGATGTCATTACTACCCAAAGCAATCTACACCTTCAGTGCAATCCCAATCAAAATTGCACCAGCAGTCTTCTCAAAGCTAGAACAAACTATCCTAATAATTATATGGAACCACAAAAGACCCTGAATAGCCAAAGTAATATTGAAGAAGAAAACCAAAATGGGAGGCATCACCACCCCAGACTTTAGCCTCTACTACAAAGCAGACATCATCAAGACAGTATGGTATTGACACACAAACAGACACATAGACCAATGGAATGAATAGAGAACTCAGAATTGGACCCACAAATGTATAGCCAACTAATCTCTGACAAAGCAGGAAAGAGTATCCAATGGAAAAAAGACAGCCTCTTTAACAGATGGTGCTGGAAAAACTGGACAGCAACATGCAGAAGAATGAAACTAGATCATTTTCTCACACCATACACAAAAATAAACTCGAAATGGATCAAGGACCTTAATGTGAGACAGGACACCATCAAAACCCTAGAGGACAAAGCAGGAAACAACCTCCTTGACCTCCACCGCAGCAATTTCTTACTTGACACATCCCTAAAGGCAAGGGAATCAAGAGGAAAAATAAACTATTGGGACCTCATCAAGATAACACGAGTCCTAATTTCTTCGTTTTAAACTGCAGTGTCTATGGTAGTTATTCTGCCTCTATTCCATCAATATACATTGGGTGTCCCGGGCTCATATGACGTTCTGTTTGGTTCCTAAGTCTTTAGATTGAAAAGAAAGTGCTCAAAGAACCATGCCTGAAGAATCTCACCATTTCCCCCCCTTATTTATTAATTTTCTTCTCTTATAGTAGACCTGTGACTGATTAGATTAATGGATCATAGGAAGGGGGGAGTGATGCTTTACCAGTCTACACCTCATATTTAAGAGAACTGCAAGCTTCTGCTTAGTCTCTTGGATCCCTGAATATACCCTGTGAAACAGACCACATAGATAGTTCCTGAGACTATATGGAGAGACAGAAGGGTCCAGAATCCAAGGAAGGTCCAGGTATGTGAGTAAAACTATCTTATATCTTCGTTTCTGCTGTTGTTTGGAAATAAAGAATGGTGCTTGGGTTTCCCCATTTGGTATGCAGAGTTCTACAAAATCTGCATTTTCAGTGTCTTATCCTCAACTTCTACTAGACATGGTGATTCTGCTTTCAAGATCTCTCTGGTTATTATTTCTTGAAAGAATAAATTCTAGTCTCTTAAAGAAGCAGACACAATTAACTAGTTACTTTTTATGCAGTGGGAGAGGGACTATGGGTTTCAAACCCACATTTAAGCCCTAGATCTTATCTAAAATTTTCTTGTACATAGTGCATCAATTGTGAACATTTCTGAGATTCTTTGGGTTTAGTTTAATTACTTTTCATAATCATTCCCCTCTCAGGTGTTTGGGTTCAGATTTATAGTGTTGTTTTAGTATATAAACAATATAGCAAATGTATGCTATTTATACAGAGACACGTGTTAAGAAGTCAACAAATTATAGCTTTGCTTACATTGTTGTCTCTATCTGTATTGTAAGGGAATTAACTTATAGTGTAGGGTGGAGGTACTATACTGTCTGGATTCAAACCTTCAGTCTGATTTTCATAGTTGAGCTGCACAAGTTACTTCTTCTCTTTTTGTATTCTTTGCATCAGTGACCCTATCTGCAACAATAGGACCAATTTAACTATATCTTAGAGTTGTTATGAGGACTATATATGGCAAACAGTATAAATTGCCAAGCTCTTAGATAATATTGAATGGATATTAGCTACTCTTATTAATAACATCTCTAGGTCCTCTCCAACTCAATGATTCTCAAATGAAGTATCTCTATAATGACATTTATTTGATCAAAATAAAGTATTGAATGTGATGGCAGAGTTACTGTTTATTCATGTCCTTGACAGCTCATTCATCATCTCTGTAGGTTGTCTGGATGGCTGGCTTTTGAGGCTTCAGCTTCTAGGTCTTTTATTTTCTCTATCTGAGAGGCTAGTGTGTACAGAAGAACCACAGGTTAGTTGCATTTCCAGTGTACTTGTTATTAAGCTGGGATATAGAATTTTCTCCCAGGAATCTGACAAGACATTTACCATTGTTATGGTACCATGGGTTTTATAAGTCATTTGCTATTTGTAATGGAATGAAACCTGATCATTGTCTCCTTTAGGTGGAACGTTATTAGCAAACAAAGCATACTCCAAACCACAAAAAGAATGCTGCCCTTTAAAAGCAGTTGAACCTTGGAAACAAAACAAAAAAATGACTCAGTCAACCTTAAACAGAGGAATACACTTGGGTCTCACTGTGCAATAGAAGTCTTATGTAAAAATCAGTGTGACTCTTCCTTTAAAAAAAAAAAAAGGACAGGGATAGCATCCAATTGTCTTTGTGGTTATTTTTAATTTTCAGTGGGCAGTGGTTACTCACTGACAATTAAGGAAACAAAAATATATTAACATCCCAGAGTCAGTTATGTTTCTCATCACTGAGGATATGTGGTTCCTCTCCCCAAGGAGCCCATAATCTAGTAATGAATATTGGCACAGAAATAAGTAACACTGAATGTATTTAAAAGACATGGAAAATTTAGTAATCACACCCCTTCCTGTAATCTACTTTCTTTTTTCATAATGACCTTCCTTATTTGGGATGCCTTCTAAGTTTTTCCTCTATAATGCTTTTCATTCATTCGTCAACAAACCAACACTCTAAATCTACTATTTCCAGACCCAATGTTAGTTCTGGGGGAACAAAAGCAATCTAGTCTATGTATTAAAGAAGCAATTCCAATAACACATGGAATATTTAAAGGTGTGGGACTATATAGAATGAGATCTGTATAGGATCAGGGAAAGCCCTGGGAGAGATAGTGAAGTTGGGATGTATAAGACAAATGGGATTTACTCAAAACAGAGGGGCAGGAGAAGGGCAAAAGTGCCAGAACTCACAGAATATTGGAGAAATGGAACAGAGTTCATTTTGCCAACACTGAAAAATTCAGGATGTGAAGTTGGAGGAGATGAGACCAGAGAGGCAGATAAGGGCCACATTGTGGAAAATCTTACATGTCATATTAAAAAATGAGAGGTTTATACTAAAATATACCACATCTTCCTTATTTAGTCATCTATTGATGGACACTTAGATTGCTTCTATATCTTGGCTATTGTAAATAATGTTGTAATGAACATAGGTGTACATGTATCTTTTCACATTAGTATTTTTATCATCTTTGGATAAATACATAGAAGTGGAATTACTGGATTATATGGTCATTCTAATTTTAATTTTTTTGAGGAAATTCTGTACTGTTTACCATGGTGGCCACACCAACTATATTCCCACCAACAGTGCATGAGAGTTCCTTTTTTCCATATCCTCACCAGCATTTGTTATTTCTTGTATTTTTGTTAATACCCATTCTGATGACTGCAAGGTGATATCTCATTGTGATAATGAGTGATTTTGAGCATCTTTTCATGTGTCTGTTGGCCATCTGTTTACCTTCTTTGGAGATTTTCTATTCAGGGACTCTGTCCATTTTTAAATCAGATTGCTTTTTCTTATATTGAGTTTTATTAGTTCTTTATATATATTTTGGAACTTAACCCCTTATCAGATAAATAACTTGCAAATATTTTCCCTTTTTCTTTAGATTAAAAAAAGCACTTTAAATTGTTACCTGACTTTGGGTAATTTCTTTAATTGCTCCATACCTTCATCTTCTCATCTGCAAAATAATAACATAATAACAGTATTATCACTTTCCTTACAAAGTTGTTGCAAAGATTAAGTGAGGCAATAACTTAAAAATACAACTGCCCTTAACACATAACAAGAGCTCAATATGTATTGTCTATCCTCATTTTCACTGCTATTATCATCATTATTATGAAAGCTTATGCTTCAGAATGCATAAAAATGAATGGAGGAAGGCACTTGTGGGGATCAGCACTGGGTGTTATATGGATACCAACTTGACAATAAACTATTAAAAAATAAATTAAACTATCAAAAAATGAATGGAAGGAAACTGAAACTCACAAAAGCAACTTTCAAAAGTGTCAGTCAGTGGAAGAGACAGGGTACACCTGAAAAATTTTCAGCCAATGGTTGAAAAGGTGGATGGTGATAACTTGGTAAAGACTCATCCAACTTCACTATGGAAAATAAACTAGTGAGGGTGGAAAGAGAGAGAGAAAGCTAGAAAGAAAGAGGGAACAAAGATAAATTAGAAACAGCAAAGGATAAAATAGAGTGGTTGAAAATTAAGTGGCTTTCATGGACCAAAGTCTTGGTATAATCACAATGAACAGAGAAGAAAAGCAAATAAAAAGATGATAGATGTGGAAGACAAAAAATTTAAGAGTAAATGGAATCCTCATTCAGTGAACTTAAAAAATGAAAGAAAAGATACTTAAATATATAATTCAAGAAAACTTCTTGAAAGCAATACAACAGTGAATCTGTAGATAAAAATTAGTATTCTGATTGATAAATATTGGGAGACATTCTAATGGAATTATTGGTTGTTTGTCAGAGATAAAGAAAAAATGCTTCAGATAGCCTGGAAGAAAAAAATGAGTAGTCTGGACTTCTACTTCTTGACAGTAACATTCAGTGTCAAAAGATAATGGATAAAACCTGGTTTTAGTAACATAAATAGATAAATAGAGATTATAGTAATGTTAAGTGTAATTACTCAAAAAATAGAATAACTGGGGGCCTTACAACAAAATAAAACAAAATAGATAAGTAGGGTAGAGCATAAAAGATTTAAAATGTAAAAGCTGTGTTTAAAAAACCTGGGGATGAATATTAAATTTACTTAACAAATAGCTAAAACTTATGTAATTATAAATGCAAAACGGGATGTGAATATTATAAACTTCGATAATATAAAAATAATAATATAGCTTACAAAGATTACAAGTGAAGAAAGTCTAGAGTGGAGGAGGTGGAGGCAGGCTGGGCTCACCACCTGATCTGACATGTTTCATAGTAATGAAAGAATTTAAACTTTCTGAACTTAAACCATGAAATTAAAATAATTAACAAACCCAACCTTATCATAATTTTGTTTCAAATCATTTTTTTCTTAACTATAGAAGAATGTTTTTAGTAAATGGTATTACTTTTTGTGAAGGAATTCTTGTGTGAAATTCAAGTTTAATTTTGCTTGTTTATTTTAATTAAGTTCAATATTATCATTTTTTAGAAATTAAATAATGTTTATCAGAATGATTCTTTCCTTTAGAAAGAATTCTATTTATTCATGCTTTTACCCTTTTCACTATATTTGCAGAAACTGATATTTAGAATTATACTATATAATAATAATAATATAATAAATTATAGTAAGAACAGTTAGCACTACTTACTGAGTGCTTACTCAATGCAGGAATTTTCCTGAGCACTGTGCATATTATCCTTCATCTCACAACAACATTAAGAGACAAGTAACATTATCATCATCCTCATTCTAGAGATGAGAAAATTGAGGCACAGTAGGGATTGGCATATTAGCCAAACCAACATAGGTATTGACTAAAGCTAAGATTCTAAATCCAGATAGTTTTTAATCACTAGCATTAAACATTAACATCACTAGGTATGGAGATTTTAGGATGAATCTTCATGATAAGTGTAGTTACTCTCTGTCACCACACAATGTTATTACAATATTATTGACTATTTTCTCTATGCTATACTTTTAATCTCTGTGATTTATTTACTTTATAACTGGAAGTTTGTACCTGTTACTCCCCTTTACCTATTTTGTCTATTCCTCTCTGGCAACTACCAGTTTGTTCTCTGTATTTAAGAGTCTGTTTGTTCTTTAGATTCTACACACAAGTGAGATCATATGATATTTGTTTTTCTTTGATGTATTTCACTTAGCATAATACACCCTAGGTCCATCCATATTGTCAAAAACGACAGTTCATTCCTTTTTATGGCTGAGTAATATGGGTAATATTCCATTGTATATAAATGGGTTGCTTGGGTCCCTTCCATATTTTGTAAACAATGCTGCAATAAGCATAGGAGTGCATATATCTTTTCAAATTAATGTTTCTGTTTTCTTTAAGTAAATACCCAGTAGTAGAATTAATGAATCATATAAACTTTCATTTTTTAAAATATTTTTAAATGTTTATTTATTTTTGAGAAACAGAGAGACAGAGCATGAGCTGTCAGCACAGAGCCTGATGTGGGGCTGAAACTCACAAACTGTGAGATGATGACCTGAATGGAAGCTGGACACTTAACCAATTCTGCCACCCAGACATCCATGGGTCATATGTACTTTCTGATTTTAAATTTTTTGAAGATATTTCATACTGTTTTCCACAGTGGTTGCAATGCTTTCATTTTTGTAGTTCCTTACTTTTTGAATTTTACATTATAAATACATATTTATAAATGCATATATATTTTTTGAGCTATATATATTTAATTATTCACATGTAAAGGGGAAAAAAGGAAATCTGTGAGGGGAGTGCTCTAAGGGGAAAGAAGGTTGAGGGAGAGAAGAAAAAGACAGAGTTCTGGGAAACATCTTTAGGCTAAACATGGCTTTCTAGAAATAAAAAAAAAGAGCCTTCAAAATACGAGGGAGGGACACTTGGATGGCTCAGTCAGTTAAATGTTGGAATCTTGATTTAGGCTCAGGTCATGATCCCACAGTTCATGAGTTTGAGCCCCACATCAGGCTCTGTGATAGAAGGAGCCTTCTTGGAATTCTCTCTACTCGCTGCCCTTCTCTCTGCCCATCTCCCACTTATGCACATGTGCGTATGCACGAGTGTCCTTTCTCTCTCTCTCTCTCTCTCTCTCTCTCTCCACCCCTTCAAAAATAAATAAATAAACATAAAAAAACAAGAAAAAACATAAAAAATATCATGGAAATTCAATACTCAGTAGAAATGTATTTTGTATATGCTATTAAAGTGTGAATCTACTAAGGAATAATAATCTACAAAAAGCATCTGAGAAGATAATTAAAAAGACACATGTCCAAATTTGGATTTACAGTGGGGCAGAAAAGGATAGCAAGCCACAACAAGATGTGGAGTAATGACTGAGAGGTTAGCAGAAGAAAAAAAATTAAAGTTAAAGGTAACTGGGAAAGATGTAAAATTTTGGTAGTTCCCAGAACGTTGGTCAAGGATTGTTCACTAGATGTGGGATCAATTATGATGAGGTTCAATTATTCAAAGGATTCAGTAGAAACTGGTGTATGAGTCACATACCCATTCTCACACCAGCACTGTCTGGTACTTTAATATCCCCATTCTGACATAGAGGAAAGCCAGTGAATCTTAGACAAGGGAAAAGTCCTGCCCAAGTGTACCTCAGCCAGCTTAGTGGGGGAGGATGAATTCACACCAAAGTCCTACCATCTGCAAAGTCTAGAATCTTTCACTATTTCCTCGTCTGAGTGGTGTAATATAATTTGTTATATCACCTCAAGTGATACAAAACACATCAAAAGTGATATAAGCTGTGGCTGCTGCTGTATTAGCAGCCAATTCAATCTCATAACTTCAGGGAAACTCTCAGATCAGCCCAGTTATTCTTCAAGTCAGTGTGAGCCTATAATTCAATAAATTGTCAGTGTAAAATTTAGTTTGAGGCAAATTCCCAGAAGACATCATAGTGCATTGCCTACTATGTGATTAAAGAAGAAAAAAAATGATCTAAAAAAAAATGAAGAAAAAAATCACTTGTGATGAACAACCAGTATAGAATTTTCAAATCACTCTGTTGTATATCTGAACCTAATGTAACATTGTATGTCAACTACCCTTCAATAATAAAATTAAAAAAAAACATAAAGATCATCACTATAGCAGCATAGGTTATCAATGAGAGATTTCCATCAAAGAGCATAATTATGTCCCTTGACATCATGGAGTTTTATAGAATCCCATGATGCCTCCTTTAGAATTCAGCCATTTTCCTTTGTTGACTCTTTATATACCTCTTATATGGTTGGAGTTACTGCTGCTCTGAGATTTAGCCACCACCACCAACCGATGCCTGGCTTGGTCAATCTCTGGCTCTGTTTCCTTCCTCTGGTACCTCTAGCAAACAAGCACAATACTAAGAGGCAGACTTTATAATATATAATGTCTGTGACATAATTATATATTGTGTTATACTAATCACTATATTAATCTTATTAAATGAGGTAAACCAGGGTCTTGTACTTAACCATCTCTACTCCCAGAACATGGACCATGAAAACTATTCAGATTTCCTCCAAGCTTCCAGGGAGACTGAGGAAAGGATGATGGGGAGCTGCCTCAATAAATTCTTGAGCCCCATCAGGCTATGAACGTATGCTTACTATCTTGTCCTGGGTGTATGAAGTAGAGCCATCAATGCTACTGCCACTTTCAATGGCCCCTGGAAGGACGGGGGTATCTGTTTCCTTAGCCTTCAAATGTCCACCCTTCAAGTTTCTTCATAACCCCATGCACTTCACAATACATTCTACTCCCTTTTACTTATTAATCTCCAAATTAATAGTCAAAAACTAAGTATTTTTATTTGAGGGGACAAATGTTACTAGCTGAGTGATTTTATTATTTATTGAGCTCTTAGGGTGAAGATGGACAAAATTCTCTAGAAATAAGGCCTATGGAACTGTATGGGAGATGTCTAATTCTTTATGATTTCAGAGTTCATGCATTTTAAGAAGTCTAATGGAACCTACCAAATATCAAAGTGGTGGGAAAGCCCGCAGAAATGCTAACTTGTAAATAAATTTTGAATCTATGAAACCAAGCAAAGAAGACTTAATACTATGTGAATTTAGTGGTTTAATTGTGTCTGGATTAGCTAATTAGGTAATTCACATAAGAATGTGCTTTTCATATGAGATCTCTGTATATTAATAACAGAACTGTTCAATAAGATGAGCAAACCAGGCATTGGGAAGTGCTAATTAACTTCAGAAATGGAACTTTTCAATTGCTAAAGTACTTTCTCCTTGTCTCCTTTAGAGAAGTGGCATAGCACACGGTTTGCTGGGCCATCTTTTGCCTTGCAGGTTGCATTGTTTTTCACCATTTGGTTTTTATCCTTTTCATATTCTTTTAAAAAGCAAATATAAATATAATCAAATGATTTTTCACACACCTGCCATGAAATAATCTATATAATTCCTTCCTTGGCTTTCTATAAAGATTTGGGTAAGAGGCACCTGGGTGGCTCAGTCAGTTAAGCGTCCGACTTCGGCTCAGGTCATAATCTCACGGTTCATGGGTTCGAGCCCCGTGTCAGGCTCTGTGCTGACAGGTCAGAGCCTGGAGCCTGCTTCTGATTCCTTGTCTCCCTCTCTCTCTGACCCTCCCCTACTCACACTGTCTCTCTCTCTCTCTCTCTCTCTCCCTTAAAAAAATAAATAAAACATTAAAAAAATTAATAAAAAAGAATTTGGGTAATTCTTCGCACCGCTATCAAGTTGTAAGTCTCACCAAAAAGTAACTTAATTCATGGGTTACATTTGTTAGTACCAATATGTAGCTACTTATACACAGAGTCCCAAAAGTCAAGCTGTTTAAAGAAATAGAAAATTATTTTTTGAAATGTAACAGTGCATTCAGTTTCACTTCTCCTTTCTTTCCTCCTGAGTGGGTTGTGCATGGTCAGAAGCCCTTTCCCAGCCTAACAAAATGCAATAGCTTTTTTAAGACAGAATGGCATTGACAGTTCTTCCTTTATTGATTTTGCGATTGGAACAGAGGTTGAGGATTCAAAAAGACTCAATAAACATCATCTCTTTCTCTCTCTCTCTCTCAAGTTATGAAACTATTAAAAATAAAATAAAAAAGGGATATAAGCAATCAAAATGTCACTTTCATTATTGATAAAAGTAATATTGGAGATAGTGGTTTATATCCATGAGCAAGTGGGGTCCATTACACTGAACTCAAAAATCATATAGACTTGTCTACTTAACTATTCAAAAACTAGGAAATATGAGAAATTATGTAGAAGAGTTTGCCCCTAACATAGAGAAATCAAGGAGCTGAAAAGGACTCATGTTTTTGGCCAAGAAAGATTAAAAAGGATTAGATGTTTATAAGTAAATCTTTAAAAGTCAAAGTCACTTTGAAGTACACAAAAGAGTTTTTTATTAAACATTTCTTAAGAATGCCAAATTCTACAGATTTGGGACTGTGACAACAAGAAATTGAAACTTTTGATACCATTGACGAGTGTGTCATTTTTTTTTTTTACAAATAGTTTATTGTCAAATTAGTTTCCACATAACACTCAGTGCTCATCCCCACAAGTGTCCTCCTCCATGCCCACCCCCCCCCACATCCATCACTAGTGTGTCATTTTTGAGTTCTTTTCCTTCTAAAAATTTTCAGAAAATTTTTTAAGGAAAATTTTTTAAATTTACAACATACTCATTGGAGGTATGTACAATTTTTTTTAGATTTGGATGCTAACAATTATTAAAATCAACTTATTTGTGTTACATAATTTAAAATAGTTTATTATTGACTAGTTTGAAAAGATACCTGCATCCCTATGTTTAGTGCAGCATTATTTACAATAGCCAAGATATGGAAGCAACTCAGGTGTTTATTGATAGATGAATGGATAAAGAAGAAATGAAATACTATGCAGCCATAAAAAAGAAAAAATCTTGCCACTCTTGAGACAAATACCATATGATGTCATTTGTGGAATCTAAAAAAAAAAAAAAATGAATAAACAAACAAAAAGCAGAAACATACTTATCACCTCAGAGAACAAGCTGGTGGTTTCCAGCGTGGAATGGTTTGGGGGGTGGGGAAATGAGTGAAAGGGAATGGGAGAAAGAAGCTTCTAATTATTAAATAAATACGTCATGAGAATAAAAGGTGCATCAAAGGGAATATAGTCAATAGTATTGTAATACCATTGTATTATTCCAGATGGTAGTTACACTTGTGGTTAGCACAACATAACATGAAAAATTATGTTGGTAGTCAGAAAGCTTTTTGCCTACTCAATATTCTTTATTTGGTGTTTCTTACTTGATCTATCTCTCTTTCAGTCTCTATCTCTCTTTGACTCTTCAAAAAGTCAACTTATGGTGTTATCTCTTCCAATTTTCATTTTATCTTATTATTTTCTGTTTTAAAGTCTATGCTTTCATATTTATGTTTCCATTTCTGTTACTTATTCACTTATTTTGTATGGTATTGAATAGTTTGGTCATTCAATTATTTCCTGTTTTCTAATAAATACATTTAAGACCATGTCAACAAATTTAGTATTTAATATTTTTTTATCTCCATGTCCTATAAATTAAGTATTGACTTAACATTAAAATAATTTAGCTTATCATTTGATATTTCGCTGATTTATCAAATAGAATAGATTGTATATGCAATAATTCTCAGTTTTAATTTTAGGTATCTTTTCTTAGAAGTAGCTCAATAAAGAAGATGATATTGAACCTTAGAAACAGAGGCCCCTAATTATTAGTGGCATAATTGAAAATCTCAGAACGGCCACTGTACAACTTCTTCAGAGGCCAATGATGATGTATTCAGTGTTTATGACTTGTGTAGGGAAGTCACATAAATCTTATTATATATTTTGGATTGTGTATGCTTATGTTAACATAGCATTCAAAAATAAATGTATAGTCTTAAACATGGCCCACAAAGTCCTACATGTTCCATATGCAAACTGTTTCAAGCTTTGTAATTTTCCCACCAATATACCGTTACCTCTTCACTACTCTAGGTATAGGGAAGACTGTGATAAAGAACACCTACAATGCAACTTCTCCCAAATAAATTGTTATATTCTAGAAGGTTAGAGAGGCAATAAGTTATTAAACAAAAAGATGATTATGATTTTTTCAACTTTTTCAGAGAGTATTAAAGCATATTAAAAACATTTAATAATGATGTGAAGATAGTCAGAATAAACCTCCCTCAGGAGGTAAAGTGAGACCAGAGGGACAAAAGGAATCTAATCTTTTAACTGTCTGAGAACAGACTATTTCAACAGAGGGGATAAGTAGAAAAAACAAGTATAAAGTCCCAAGGATAGAGAACCTCTGGGCTTGAACAAGGAGATGAAAGAAGGCCAGGGTTGCTGGAGTGTAATTAGTAATGAGATAGAGTGGCAGGGAATGAGATTGAAGAAGCAGGCAGAAGCCACCACTCAATATTTGAAATAATACTTATAGTAACAACAATGCAAAAAGTAAACAATGAAATGCTGATTCCCATCTTCAAACTGGAAAAGATTTAAAGGTTTGATAGTATCACATATTGAAAAGGTAGAATGCTCACAACTACTTGTTGTGGTACAGACTGGTATGGCAACTTTGGAGAGTGAATTTCAAAATGTCCATTCTTATGATCCAGTACCCCAGGGAAATGATCTCACATATGCAGCAGATGGTTCATTGCATTGCTGTTGTCAATAGTAAAATGAAACAACAACAGTATCGAATGGAAACAACCTAAGTGTACATCATTGGGAAGATAAATAATAAGGTACGGAATTGTACATAGTGAAAATGCTATAGCAATGGAAATGAATAAATAAGAGCTATATGTAGTCCCCTGGATGAAGCTCATAAACAATGTTGAGGGATAAGTGTTACAGAAGAATATATATATTGCAAATCTATTTACGTACAATTTTTGGCTTTTTATTTTGGAATAATTAAAGGCTCTCAGAAGTTTCAAAAGGGATCCATGAGATCCAATGACTTGGATTCCCTCATTAGAAATATTGTATGTAAATATAGTACATTATTAGAATTAGAATGTTGACATCACCCTAATATAATTAACTAGAGTACAAACCAT
This sequence comes from Crocuta crocuta, assembly GCF_008692635.1. Classification (NCBI taxonomy): domain Eukaryota; kingdom Metazoa; phylum Chordata; class Mammalia; order Carnivora; family Hyaenidae; genus Crocuta; species Crocuta crocuta. Next base: position 10,415,438 of record NW_027551568.1, on the reverse strand, counting down.
GATTAGATTTCATCAGTTTTTATAGTCACTCTTTTTTATGTCTGTGGTTTACATGTATAAGTTCTATGACATTTTATCACCCATATGGATTTGTATAACCACTGCCACAGTCAAGATACAGAACTATTTCTTCACTACATAGAAAATTCCTTATGCTATCCCTTTAGAGTCACACACTTCTTTTAAATCTTGACTAACATTAATTTATTCTTCATCTCTACAATTTTGTAGTTTTGAGGAAACATACAGTATACAATCTTTTGAAACTGGCTTTTTTTTTATTATTATTAGTCTTCATGATGCTCTTCAGATCCATCTATCTAATAATTGGTTTCTTTTCACTGCTGAGTAGTATCCCTTTATGTGATGCACCAGGGTTTGTTTAACCATCTACTTCTTGTAGGATATTTGTATTGTTTCTGGTTTAGGGCTATTATAAATAAAGCTGCGTTGAATATTGGATTTAGGTTTAATGTGAATGTGTATTTTCAAGTCTCTTGGGTAAATACCCCAGAATGGCATTACTAGATCATATAGTGAATGCATGTTTAACTTAAAAAGAAAGTGCCATAGTGTTTTCCAGAGTGGCTGCATAAGTTCCATTCCTTCTAGCAGTGTATGAGAGATTGACTGCCTCCACATGGCCTCTAGCATTTGGTACTATCAGTATTATTTTACACATTTAAATAGATTTTTAGTGGTATGTCATTGTGATTTTAGTTTGCATTTCTTTAATGGCTAGTGATGTTGAAAATCTTTTCATATGCTTATTCACCATTCATATATCTTTCTGACAAAGTGCCTGTTCATGTCCCCCCGCCACCACCACAATTTTCTAATTGAATTGTATTCCCCCCACCCACTATATATTCTGGATAGATGTCTTTTGTCAGATATGTGAATTTCAAGTAGTTTTTCTCCTTCTGTAGCTTCTATTTTTATCCTCTTAACAAGCTTTTTCACAGAGGAAACATTTTAAATTTTTCTTAAATCAAATTTATCCATTTTATTTTCCTATATCTCTCTCACAAATCATCATGTCTAAAAATTCTTGGTCCAACTTTCGGTTACAGAGATGCTATAATGTTCTCTTCTGAAAATTTTATAGCTTAACACTTTTCTTTTTAAAGTTTATTTATTTTGCGAGAGAGAGAAGGGAAGAGGCAGAGAGAAAGAGAGAGAGAATCCCAGGCAGGCTCCATGCTGTCAGCCCAGAGCCCAACGTGGTGGCGCTCGATCTCATGAATCATCAGATCATGACCAAAGCCAATACCAAGAGTTGGACACTTAACAAAATGAGCCACCGAAGCACCCCTGCATTTTACTTTTAAATCTTTGATTTCTCTTCAGTTAAATTTTTGTAGAATTAAGTTTAGTTTGGGGTTTAGTTTTGCCTTTTGATGTCCAACTGTTCCAGTACCATTTGTCAAAAAGATAGTTGTTCTTCTGTGAATTGCCTTTGCACCTTTGTCAAAAATCATAGGAGTATATTTTTATAGATCTTTTTTCTGAGTTCTTTATTCTGTTCTATTGTCTATGTGCCAATCCCTCTACCAATACCATACTATTAATTATTGTACTTACATTGTAAGTCTTACAATGGGCAAATGCGATTCTTTCCACTTTACTCTTCCTCTTCAAATAATTTTAGCTATTCTTTGCCTTTACATATATAATTTGAAATGTTTGTCTATAGCTATAAAAATTTTGATTGGGGATATCTGGGTGCCTCAGTTGTTTAAACGTTCAGCTCTTAGTCTCATCTTGGGTCATGATCTTGTGAAAACGAGTCACACATCAGGCTCTGCACTGACACTGCTGACCTGTTTGGGATTCTCTCTCTTCCTCTCTCTGCCCCTCCCCCAATCACTCTCTAAATATCAAAATAAATAAATTTTTTAAAAAGTTAAAATTTTTTTATTGGATTTTAGTTGGAACTGTCTTAAATCTATATATTAACATGGTTAGAATTGACATTTTTATTATGTCTTCCAATGCATTTATACAATATGTCTTTTTGCTTACTGAGATCTTGTTTTCTTTCTTTCATCAGAGTTCCATAGTTTTCTACATATATATCCTATTTGTATTTTGTTAGATTTGTGCCTGCATATTTTATTTTTTAGAATGATTACAAATGGTTTGCACTTTGAATTTTGGTTTCTGATAGATTATTATTATTTTTTAATATTTCAAGTTTTTAGTTAAATGCTAGTTAGTTAATATATAGGATAATATTAATTTCAGTAGTAGAATTTAGCGATTCATCACTTACATGTAACATCCAGTGCTCATCACAACACAACTGCCCTTCTTAATACATATCACCTACTTAACTTAGCACCCCCCAGCCTCCCCTCCAGCAACACCCAGTTTGTTCTCTATAGTTAAGAGTTCTCTTATGGTTTGCCTCCATGTCTTTTTTATTTCTTATTTAAAATTTTTTTTTAAAGTTTATTTATTTATTTTGAGAGAAAGAGTGCAAGTGGGGAAGGGATAAAGAGTGAATCCCAAGCAGACTCTGCACTGCTTGTGCCAATACCATATTGTCTTGATGACTTTTGATGGTATAAAGAAATGCAGTTGAGTTTTGTGTGTTTATATGTATCTTATGACATACCTCATAATAGGATAATATCTAGATAAATCAGTTCTAAAATTACTTTGAGAATGGTAAGTTAAAACAAGACAAATGAGCAGTTATTTCACTGGACATTAAGGCATAATATATGAAATAGTAGTAATTAACACGATATGAATTTGGCATAAGAATATGCAAATGAACCAATGGGTTTATTCTCTAGTCTCTATTCTAAATAGAGAATCCACAGGCTCATGCATATATTCCTCAAGCTTCATGCATATATTTCATGTGGAAAGTGAAATTTCAAATCATTGAAGAATAGATGGCCTTGTCAATAAATGACTTAGAAAAGATTGCCATTTTAAAATTATTTTAGGAAAGTCGATTTATATTAAAAATTAATTTAGAACGCATTCTCACAAAAATAAAAAAATAGATGTCTTAGAGTGAAAAATAAATACAACTATTAGAACAAAAGTATTAGAAAAATAGAAAGCAACATTTTCCTATAATTTGGGAATTAGAGAGGCTTCTTCACAAAGGCATAAAACTCAGAAGACATAAAAGAAAGGATTGATAAGTGTAACCTCTTAAAAATTAAAACTCCTATTTTTAAAAAACACCATTAAAATGAAAACTAAAGAACAAATGGAATTCTGAGAAAAATGTTTAAAATAATACACAATTAATATACAGAATATGTAAGTAATACTTATAAACTAGTACTGAAAAGACAACCCAATTGAAAATGAGAAAAGATATATGAACAACTTATTGCAAACAATAAAATAATAAATATAATTTTTAGTAGTAAATAAAAATATTTTTCCTATCAGTCTGTCTAAAAAAATTAGAGAACTGGCACTTTCTATGATGATGTTAGGAAGAGGATAAAGGTATTCTTAAAAATATGACTAGCTTAGCAGAAATCAGGAAACACTAAAAAATGAAATTTAACTGGCAGAAATAAAGTAAAACACATGTGACTATAATAAAATTAAGTGGATTAAATTACTATTTTAAAGGACAAAGACTTACTTTTAAATATCTTTTTTAAAATTTATTTATTTATATTGAGAGAGAGAAAACACATGAACAGGGGAGGGGCAGGAGAGAAAGAATCCCAAGCAAGCTCAGTGCTGTCGGCACCAGGCCCAATGTGGGGCTCGATCTAATGAACCATGAGATCATGATCGGAGCAGAAATCAAGAATAAGATGCTTAACCAACTGAGCTACCCAGATGCCCTTCTTTTAAATATGCTTTTACTTAAAGAAAGGAAAATTAAAGCCAATTGCTTCACAGTTTTCAGTACTTGGTATTGATGCTGGGAAGAGTCACAAGACGATCATCTGATTTCGGTTCTTTTGTGTGTGATTTATGTTTTCTTTATGTTATCTTTGAAAATTAATCATCGATGTGCATTTCATGAAGATGTGTTAATAAGTGGGTCCTTTATGTTTGATTAATTATGCTGATCTGTTAGTCCTTTCAATTTGAGGAATTGTTAATTTTGAGGTTATTCTGAATTACATCTACTTATTTGTCTTAAATACTTCTCTTCTTTTATCATTCTAGGACCTCACCTAAGGCATTCTGTAATGATTCTTTGTATTTGTTGTATTATACTTTACTTTTGTTTTTCTTGGTGTTTTTGTTCTATGTTCTGGACAGATTTCTTTATTCTGTTTTCCAGACATTCTAATTTTTTAACCCAGAGTTTTATTCTCTAAGAGATAATCTTTTTCCTCTGGTAATTTAATTCATTTTTCATTTTATTTGGTCTCTTATTTGCAGATATATTTTTCAATCTTCCTTAAAACACAAATTAGAGGTTTTTAAAAGTTCTCTACTGTTCCTCAAGTTATTTCTGCTTCTTCTTATTGCAGGTGTCTCTTTATTTATTCAGGTCTTTCTCTTTCAGCATGTTGGTTTTCTATATATACCTAGTAATCTTTAGGTTTATGCTTAATTTTAAGAAGAGAGCTTGAGCAGCTACTATGGGTTTTCTTTTCATTCTTCTCTATAAGATTTCACATCTGTGTAGACGCTTTGATGGAAATGAGACCTCAGTGCAAATCTTGTTTTAGGATCATTTGGTCAGGAGCATGCTTTAAGGCTATTGTTCTCCTAATGAAGGTTGACAAATTGATTATTTTTAGCCAATACCCACATAAGAAGCTTTAGCTTTTCACATATGGTTCACTCAATTCCCTTAGACAACTTCACTTCATGACTATGGGTAAATGTCAGTCCACTTTTGTGCTATGCAAAGGGAAAACCATCCACATAGTTAAGTGGATCTTGAATTGTTTCCCCTACTTTCAGGTCCACTTCTCATTCCAATCTTCTATTGCACATGTTGACCTTGACTGATCCAGTGGATTTTCTGAGTCTTGACCAGCAGGGGAGCCCTCACTTCCTCTGTAGCCTCTCACAGTGTATTTTATACTGCTACTTTACCTGAATATTTATCTATCAACATTTTTCTATCTTCCTTTACCTGGCAATTCACTGAAATCTCTCTACTGTCATCAGTAGTGATTCATTCCTCCAGTCCTTTCTTTTCTGAAATAAATGTATTCCTTTTTGTACTTCTTGAGTTTTATTTCAGTGAGGTCTCAGGAGAGACAGAAACCAAATGTAGAAATTGAGTGCCCCATCTTGAAGCAGACAGTACTTGTCTATTGAGCGAACGAATGGATATTCAGATTATTTTTAAAAATTTGAGTAAATGAGTGAGAATTAAACAGAATTTGGAAACAAAACAAATATCTCGGTACAGAGTATAATCAATTTAGATAATAAATCAAAGTAAGGTTTTTCAGGTTATGATAAATTTTAATTGAAGAAGTGCTTTTCAAAATGTTTTATGTACTTTGTTCTTTACTTTGAACAGATATTCAGTCCATGAGGTGGAATTAAACTTAACACATTCTGCTTTGGCTGTACAGTGATTGCAGAGTAATGTTTGTCCCCGTATTCATAACAACCCTAGAAGATCCCACCAAGAATAATTTATTTGCAATAATCTATCTAAATGTCACTTGTTCCTTTCTGATCTCATCTCTTGTTTACTCTTTATCTAAAGGATCTTGAAGGCATTGTAGGAATAGATTCAGATTCTGGCTTTCATCCTCTTTTTTCTCTCTTTCATAGGCCCTACAATCTGGCCTTGCTTCACACATTTTTGAGCTTTCTGACCTCCATGCTACTACTTGCTGGATCCTTCTCCCTGGAATGCATTCTTTCATTCTGATCCATAATCAACACAAACTGAGGTGGCTGCCATGCTTACAAAGGTATCCCTAATAACTATACCCTCTCCACTGGTCATTTAAAAAATTTTTGATGTTTATTTATTCTTGAGAGACAGAGAGACAGAGCATGAGCAGGGAAGGTCAGAGAGAGAAGAAGACACAGAATCTGAAGCAGGCTCCAGGCTCTGAGCTGTCAGGACAGCCTGGCACTGGGCTCGAACTCACTAACTGCAAGATCATGACCTGAGCCAAAGTCAGCTGTTTAACTGACTGAGACACCCAGGCACCCCTCCACTGGTCATTTTAAATTAACATGCACTATACCAATTGGGCTCTTTCCTTAGAATTTGAGCACAGGGATAGAGATGTCAAATTGTGAAATACAACTAAAAACTAGTTATTTCTTGGCTGATTCCTAGAAAGAAGAGTCATGTGCCTCTGTTGCTGACACATCTAGACAGATATGTCCTTGTTCTCAGCCTTTCTCAAACTTGACATTTCAATTCCTCCTTATTGGTTTGTTTGTTTACTTAAATTTATTTTGAGAGAGTGTGCATGTGTGTGAGTGGGGAAAGGGCAGAGGGAGAAGGAGAGAGAATCTGAAGCAGGATCCATGCCCAGAGTGGAGTTGGCTGTGAGGCTTGTTCTCACAGCTTGAGATCAATGACCTAAGCCGAAATCAAGAGTCAGACACTTAACTGATTGAACCACCCAGGTGTCCCTCAATTCCTTCTGAATGCATATTTTCAACAAATCCTTTCTCTCCTTTAAGGTAACTTAGTCAAAAACTTTCCCCTTTGCTTTTTGGTGCTTACAACCAAGGAGCTTTAATGTATATTAAACCCTATCCCCTCAGATCCACCCTTGCCTCCCATTTAAGGCCAAGTTCAAAGTCTTTCTTACCCTGTAGGGAACCTTCATGGTCTTACCCAAGTAGAAGCCTTCTCCAGCCTCTGGAAGTTCACAGTCATTTGCTTTCACCTCTCTCATGGCAATCACTACTTATAACTTGTCAGAGTATATTAAAATCTGATGAATATCACCCCATGGGAGAACAGTAGTTCATTGACAGCATGATTTGCATTTTTTTCTCCATGGTGCCTGATAGGATACTTGCAGAAAGCAAATGCTGAATAAATAATAGTTGGCCTATTAACTTACATATTAGAAAAGAGTTTCCATCTAGGCATAAGACACAGAGAGTGGCTTTGGTTCAGAAGCAGCTGTTTATCATTAGCAGCTACCTTCTTCTTAAGTGTACCTTTGTGTTAGTTCATACTACTTTCTGAACTTTGCTACTAAGTAGATACTTTCTAGATAAAGAAGAAAAAGTTCAGAGAAGTGAATTGTCCTTTTCAAGGTTGCATAGTGATTCAGAAGTGGACCTGGACTTGAAATTTAGTTCTTTTTTTTCTTAATTAAAAAAAATGTTTATTTACTTTCAAGAGAGAGAGAGAGAGAGCATGAACAGGGAGGGACAAAGAGAGAGGAAGACGCAGAATCCAAAGCAGGCTCCAGGCTCTGAGCTGTTAGCACAGAGTCTGAGGCGGGGCTCAAACTCATACCACAAGATCATGACCTGAGCTGAAGTCAGACGCTTAACCAACTGAGCCACCCAGGCACTACTTGAATCTTAGTTCTGCTTTATGTTCTGCTTTGATATGGCTCAGAAGTTCCCTTATAAAAGGCTGCTTCTGTCCCAACCACACCTACAATTTTTGGGTATTTAAAAGCACTAATTCCTTCAGTTCTGAAACAGACAGACAAAGCTCAGGAGCAGTGACCTCGTTTTAATGAAAGAATAAGTGCAATCAGATTTGTTAGCCTTCATTATTCCACAGTGAAACAAGCCATTACTGCAAGATAGAAGATGTGTTTAAAGATGTCACTGACAAAATGTCCCAGAGGGATTAAACAAGTGATGGAGGAAAGTATTCTAAGTTATTCAACACCTGGAAATAAGAAGAAGCAGTGGTTATTTATAGGAATGGCTCAGTATCCATGTCAGTATGAACATCCACAGGCATTTGTATGTTTGTAAGCCTATTAGACTATAGGTATTGAGAGATAGGGAATTACATTTTTTAATGTTTATTTATTTTTGAGAGAGAGAGCATGAGTGGGGGAAGGACAGAGAGAAAGGGAGACAGAATTTGACACAGGCTGCAGGCTCTGAACTATCAGCTCAGAGACTTATGCGGAGCTCTAACCCATGAACCGTGAGGTCATGATCTGAGCCAAAATCGGACACTTAACAGGCACCTCATGAATTACATTTTAAAACTATTCATCCATCAGTCCTCAGTTTTTGTCAGCATTCAAGAGTCTCTCATGGTTTGCCTCTCTCCCTTTCCCCCACCTGATGGATGTGGGGGGAGGGGGGGATGGGCATGGAGAAGGACACTTGTGGGGATGAGCACTGAGTGTTATGTGGAAACTAATTTGACAATAAACTATTAAAAAAAAACAAAAACAAACAAACAAACAAACAAAAAAAGTATTCATCCAATGAAGGAATTTTTATCTCCATTTTAGAGATTAAGCAACTGAGGCTGAGAGGAAATTGTCTGGCCCCTCTGCATACAGACAGTGGCAGAGTCAGAATTCACATGTAAATCCTACCTCATTCTTTGGTGCTTTTTCACTGTGCTGCATTGTGTTGGCAGAAATCATGTAACTCAAGAATAATAATGGAAGTCGCAGTCAAAATGGTAGATCAATCCTACACAAAGACTGTTGATGAACAATTCTGTGTGATCTCCAGGTCAGCCCTTTCCTGGGGGCACCACAATATAGCCAGGACACAGGGGTGCAAGAGCATCAGGCTTTAGGGATCCGGAACAGATTAGATTTGGCCACTCACTGCTGACAAAATTCAAAGGCAGAGAGATGAGTGGAGGTGAAACAAGAAAAGAATTTATTCCAGTGAGGCCACCACTGGGAAGACAGTGGAATAGCATCTCAAGACGTTCTCCAAAGTGCTGAAAATACTTCTGGGTTTTTATAGGGAAAATGTGGGACAAAGTTCAGTGAATACGTGCAGGTGGGCAGTAAAGGTCAAGTCAATCACTGTCCTGGAGCCAATCACATGGATCTTGCTGATGTCAGGGCTTAAGGGGGTAGTTTAAGTTCCCATCACAGGATGGTTTGCCTGCAGGTCTTTTGTCTGAGTTAAGAGTTAAGCTGGAATGAGGAACTTAAATCAATTAGAAAGTACAGACTGAGGTCAGAATGAAGAGAATTCAAGTCCTCTTTCCGGATCAGAAAAATTCAAGTCAGTTTTCTGGATCTCATCCTGAACATGTTTTATAAAGACTGTACACAAACATGGAGACAAACTTGCTCAGAGGACCAGAGAAGAAGGGATTGGTAATTCATATGACTAAACAAAAGACAAGAAAAGAAAGAGATTAAAATAATCTCCAGAGACACAAATGCTCTGAAAAATAGTAAAAGTGAAAAAGAGTAAAGGTGAAATCGCTCAAGAGAAGAGGCTTAAAGAGAAATTTCATAACTTCAGGAAGGAAGAGGACTGACCAGGGAGCTTCTCACTGGAAAATAACTCAGGATTTGCCTGATTGCCAGCTTTCTGCACACCTGCAGAGGAGTGGCAGATTGAACAAGCAGGGCCTGACTCCCATAGCCCCTCATTTCTGTGCAGGGGATGGTTCCAGATGAAATATGCCATTCTTGTGCTTTTAGAGGAACATAAACCAGAGACTGAGAGATTTTGTGCTTACTCATTTGCACACTCTGGTTCCGCTGCTTGGAATATCTTTTTTCCTCATACCACCAAACAATGTCAAGTTGCTCTTCCAGGTTGCCCTTAAATGTTTTCTCCACTACGGGGTCTTCTTTGTCATCTCCAGGAAGAAGGCACCTCCATAGGAGGAATTGCCATAGGCTGAATTTGTGGGGGTATCTGTTTCTCCATGGGGTGGGGAGTCTTGCTCAGATAGATTTTTCCATCCACATCTTGTGCCACATGGCCCTATGAGGTACTTCACAATCATTACAAGTCATTGTCATTATGTATCAGCTCATGCACCAAGCAATACATTTTCTGAAGATTTAATTAACATCCAGTACATCGATGGGCCAGCAATGATTTTGTTGCTGGGCTCAAGACTTTGTTTATGCCTTGGGCCTTTAAACCTCTCTTTATCCATGTAACGTAATAAAAGAGAATGTTTTCTGAGTGTGCTACAATGCTCCGATTCAAATCAATGCAATCTGAGCTGTGTCAAATAGTATATTGTGAAATATTGGATTTCACGGAAAGACAGAGGTTCAATTTATTTTTCTGCTGGTGTGCCCATCTCATCTGAAGAATAGGCCCACCGCAGATTTTTTTCTAGACATGATACCTAAGGAAGATGAAAGTGCAATTACATTCTGCTGTTGTGTGGCAGTTTGAAAGGAGTTGGAGCAGGTGTTTGAGAGAGTGAGTGAAAGAGAGCCCGGAGACAATGGATGCCCCACAAACAATGAATTGTGGGACACAGAGCCAGCGAGAGGGATGGGTGATGTTTAAATGATGACAAGCAACAATGCGCTTCGGAGTCATTTCACGTGTCTGTCAGGCATCGTTCAAACAATAATTCCCTGTTTGTTTGTTGGGAGCCTGTGAACTTACCGAGGAAACACTTTCAACTCGACTGAACATAATTGCTTCCTGAAAATAGACTCTGGCTAGTGAATGGAGACTACCCCCTTCTAGCTGTAGCCTTTTAGAGGTTTTTAGAGTTTACAAAGCATTTCCCCACACACTGTCTCAAGCACTGTTTTGAGCACTGTGCCAGACACTGGGAGGGCTACGCTGAGCAGGATCAGACATGGTGTACGCCCCTGGGCAGGCACTAGTACCAGCGAGGCAGGTAGATATTCACCAAATAATCACACAAAGGAGTATGCTATTGAGATTATTTTTATTACACAAGTATTTAAAAACCTTGAGTCCATTAGAGGTGCTTCCTCAGCAGCTATGGCAGTAAGGGGATTTGAAGGACAGGTTCTGCTGCCCATCTCTGTTTCAGTTAACAACACTCAGATTTTCTTTGACCTACTAGTGTTTGTAATAAGCCTTTTGCTTGAAAAATTTTTCATTGTATGTAAAATATCAATGACTTGTGAACTCTACATTTAAGATAAAGAGTAATGTGCTATATGCTAGAACAATTATATTTTTCCTGGTGTGCCATTGTTTCTAAGCATAACACTTATAAGTTTATCTCCTTGAATTCTACTTCATTCAGAGGGGGAAGGTCCATTCCCTCAGGATTCTAAATGTGACTCTAGTGGGATGTCAGTCAGGGAAGGTCACCATGCTCACCAATACCAAAAGGACCCACCTGTCAGGGACCCTGCAACCTTCACTTAGCATTAGGTGCCTGGAGGGTCACTTCTCGTCACAAGAAGTAGCACATCTTTGCAGGACAAGACCTCCCTCCTTATAAATCTCTGTATAGTCTGAATACCCTTACAAAAGTCAGCCATATTACTTTGGTCTTTGGCTAATCTCAGCTTTGGCTTTCCCTGGGGATTTTTTAGGGTCGGGCACAGGGTTTACTTAGCAGTCAGAGAAGACAATCACTCTAACTAGGCTCTTGACTTTGCTGTGTTTCCATGGGTTGTCAGTCACTGGAGAGAAGGTGTAGTGACTGAAAACAGCACTCAAATCAGCTTCCGCTGACCCCACAAACTTCTGAAGGATCTCATTTAAGAAAATCAAAGACTCGTCTGTTGTGTCAATCATCTAAGGAGTCACTTGCAACACTAAATAGGCATATAGGCAAGGCTGGGCAACCAATAAAACATCTCTGGACATTTTCCCTGTGTCTGTAAATGAATGAATAGGCCAGGTTGTCCTGAGCCAGCTATGGCAGCAATATGATTCCGTGGCTTTTCAGCACAATCTTTAACATTTATAGTCTGCATATCTTCAGCTCAATCCATTGAATATATCTTACTTAGACATTTTGACTAGTAGTCTCTATATCTATTAGATGAGTTACAATGCAGGTTTCACAGCATCGGGAAAATCAATTAAGATGATAAGCATGAGTTTGTCCTCCTTATTATCAACCTTGTTCTGGTTCCCCTTGTTCTGAATCTTTTTTCACCTATCGTGTTACCCTCCTCCCCCATCACCAGCCACCGTATCCCTTCTCTTTGCTTTCAATATCCCTGAAATTCTTCCATCTTGTCGCTGATAACGTTGCATTTGGAGCTTGCATCGCATGATTTATTATGCGACTTACAGGTCATTAATGCCTATTGTCACTCATTGGTAATTCATGTATTGAACATCTTCTAAATATGGGGCCCAGAGCCACGCCTGGGATAGAGCAGAAAGTAACAGTGCCCTCGAAGAGTTTACAGTTCTCCAGGAAGGCCAACTTCAAATATGTACTTTCAATAATGAGTGGAAAGTGTTTGATAGGACATTCAGCAAAGGGAACCTATTGTTTATAGGTTGAGATATGAATAGTTCATTCCTCATTAATTCGACACATATTAACTTAATTTTAACTGTGTACCAGTGACTAAAATAGGGACTATTCAGCAGTTAACAAAACAGACAAAGTTCCCTGCTTTAAAAAAAATTAATGTTTTATTTATTTCTGAGAGAGAGAGAGAGAGACCTCCTGAGCCGGAGAGGGTCAGAGAGACAGGGAGATACAGAATCCGAAACAGGCTTCAGGCTCTGAGCTGTCAGCACAGAGCCTGATGCGAGGCTCAAACCCATAAACCGTGAGATTATGACCTGAGCCAAAGTCGGTCACTTAACCGACTGAGCCACCCGGGCTCCCCAGTTCCCTGCCCTCATGAAGGTTACATCTTATTGCCCACAGGCCCCCAGAGCATGGAGAAGGAAAAGAGTGGAAGAGAGGAGACAGAGCTTGACCAGAGTATGCTGAGTTCCAGTTAGATCCACCAGATGGGTATATATTCAGGCCATATGAGTTCCTCCCAGGACTCCTTTCAGTTAGTTAGACTTTAAGACTATATTATTCTGAAAACTATTTCTGCCTTTGCTCTGAAAGTATCATAAAGGATGGTGTCTACCACACAAGGGAGTGGCCCCAATAGAATGACCCATACGGAGATTAATTTTGAAGTTTGAAGACAGGAAAACTGTTATTGCCTCCAGGAAACTGTGATCTTCCTTCCTGTAGTAATGAAATTTAGTAACTGAGCACATTTCCCTTATTATTTTGGCTGCCAGAAATCTCAGGGACAAATTAGTTTACAATCTTTAGGTCTCAAATATTTGCTCCCCACTCACTCTTTTCTTTTAAATTTATATGTTGTTAACATTGCTATAAATGTTCTTTGTTTGGTTAGTCTAGCTCCCAAATATGGGCTCTGGTTAGAAAACTGTCAAGAATGATGACTCGGAATTTTGTTATTTTTGCCTTGTTTTAATATACTTCCAATAGCATGTAATGTGACAATAATGTCCGGGGATGAGTGGGAAGAGATTATTTTTCTCTCTCGCATGAAACGTTGACATTTCTCTTTGTTTCTATCTTTACTTCTATCTCTCTACCAGATGAGTTTCTTTGACTGTTCATGTTTTCTCCCCCTGCTGGCTTTGTTTTCCTTCTGGCTTTTTCTTCCTATCTCTCCCTTTCTCTGACTCTTGCTCCTTATAATTTTGAATACGTCCTTTTGGCTTTTTCTCATATTACTCACTACTTTGGTCCCTCCGTTCTCCTATTTTCAGCTAATGAGTGAGACATCTGATTGAAGTATCTTTTCATATGAATCCATAAGTGCAGATGTCACTGATTATTTTGCCCCTGGGCCAGGTGCCCACCCTGGTCTAATTGGCTTTTGCTATCTAAGTTCAGGCTATGTGGGACAAAGTAACACCGGTTGTTCCTTACCACAGATGGGGAAGGTATCTTTAAAAGGACCAAGCTTGGAGTAGGAACAATGATTCTTTAGTTAAGTGGCTTTGCTGTCGCAGCCTAAGAATAGGGATAGAGCCTTGACAAATCCACCCAGCACTGCAGTACTCTTTTTTTTCTTCTTAGATAGTTTATTGTTAAGTTGGTTTCCATATAATACCCAGTGCTCATCCCCACAAGTGCCCTTCCCCATGCCCATCACCCCCCTTCCCCTCCCCCCCACCCCCATCAGCCCTTGGTTTGTTCTCAGCATTCAGTACTCTTGCATGGGCTGTGCTCTCTGCCTAGAACTTGGAGTCCTCTTTTTCCTGCACCCCCTTTTTTTTCTTCAGTTTTCCTCCCTCTGATCTTGTGGTCTTCCTCTGAGGCTCAGTCCACTCATTGCTGATCGAGGAAGGTGGCCTTAACTTCTGTTCTTGTACAGGTCTTCCCACTGTGATCTCAGAGAACCCTGTGCTTGCCTCTGTTATACTCTTTTTCCATTTTGTTAGTTCCCTTTTCCCTTATTTGGTCCCCTGCTAGGTCTCCACAATGCTAACAGAGGTAGCTTCTCATTTATGTATATCTAGCCCCTGGAACAGCATCTGGCCCACACTAGGATACACTATGAGCTGGAGCAGAAACCGAGGCTCTCCTGTGCCAGGTCAGGATGAAAGCCCTTTTTCAGGAGCAGATATTAATTTGGTGCTAACATGTGTGTAACAACACTCCAGAATGAGTTACAAGTCCTAGTCCATGCATTGAGACCACTACCAAGCATTCCTTTCTATGGACTTCCTGGAAATTTCTTCTTTTGACATTTTCTTACCGCTTTTCTAGATCCATACTCTGTGTCACCTTGTCCCACGCTTATCATCACCTGCATATAATTCACCATCCCTTCTCTTCTAGGATTTTACATATAGCACCTACTGATCTCTTTTGGAATCTAAGCCTCTGTTGAGCTCGTCTGTTGAGGAGGTTTGTTTTGGAAGAAGATGTGGGCTGTGAGACCCAGCTCCACATCTCTGTAAGTAGGTGACTGCATATTCCTTTTCTGCCCATTTCAAGAACTGCTACGACTCTCCAGTGATATAAGCAAAGAAGAAGGTTTTTAAATTCTTTGTCAAGTTTAGTGACAAGTATTATTCAGCTTCCTTTCCTAGTCCCATCCCATTTCTCATCTTTGTCGCTTATTTACAATCTCTGACTTCCAGAAAGGATTTGAGGCAATTGTCTCAGCAATATACCTTTCTAAACTGTGTGAATTCAATTTAATAAATATTGATTTCCTGTTATATTAACTTTATTGAGCACTTGCTATGCTCTGGGAGCTGCATAAATCATATCGCTGAAACCACACACAAAACATTTGAGGGAAATATTTTTATTTACCTTTGCTTGCCGATGATTGTGCTGAGGCTAATGGATGTTAAATAACTTGGTATAGGTTGTGCTTAGAAGTTATGGAGTCCAAATGTAACCAGATCTCAATGAGTTGAAAATCTATGCACTTAACTGTTACTCAATACCACCCTTCATGTCCTGTGGCCCCAAATGAATCACTGTTTTGATATCCCAGTAATATTTCACAGTCTTTTCCAAACATTGTTCTGGAAGCTGTCCTGAAACTCTTGTAAAATTAGTTGATGAGGTTTGTACTTATAGGCACATAGCACTCAAGAAACCTGTCCATGTGTTCTGTGCTCCTTGAGGAGATTACTCATTTTCTTCTGTAATTTTCATCTCACTTGTCAGTCTATCTAATTAAATTCTAAGCTCCTTAGAAAAGATTGGAAGTGATATCTACATACTGTATTCCCCACCTAGTTCATTTTTTGACACAAGTTAATGTAAAAGGTAATTACATTGTAATATGAGGGTTAGAAGTTTATTATGTCATATATCACAGTGTTTAATATGGAAATTCAGGATCTTACATTCTTTTCCTTCAGTGGTAGAAACTATTGACTCAGACAATGGAAAGTAGAACTTCAGGATTGTGAGGGGGTGGATAATGTCCCCTAATTGAGAGTTTTCATTTGGGGAGGTAAGAAGAAGGAAGCCCAGATCAAGGATGTAACTGGCCTTGAAAAGACATGGATTTTGAATGGTTTAAATTCTCATTTTTCTTATGATTCATCATTGTGCATCTAAGAATAGCAACACAGAGGAGTGAAAACAAGAGTAGATTGGAATAGGGGAGAATCAATACTAAGTTTTGCTGTCCTCATCTGCTATTTGATGTTGGGTAGCCGCTTCATGCCTTTGATAGTCTTTGAACTGCACTAGAAAATGGAGAGCAATGTCTAGTGTTAGGTGATTATTAAAGCATATCAGACTTAGTTGTTCTCGTTGAGGTTGGCATTGTATTCTATAAGATGAAGAAAACAACATAGAAAATGGAATAGTCTTTTCTTTGAAGGAATTTCATTAGGAACTCCATGTTGAATGTGCACATATGTACAGATACAGCAGTAATCACTTCATGAAACCAAGCACAACATACTAATTTTATGCTGAAAGACATGAAAATGAAAACTCATGTTGTACAGATTTAGAAGCATAAAGATCATTAGAGGCAGCATTATCAGTTCAGTTCCTATGATAAAAACAAATCAGGGGCACCTGGGTGGCTCAGTTGGTTAAATGTCTGAATATGGCTCAGGCAATGATCTCACAGTCTATGGGTTCAAGCCCCATGTTGGGCTCTGTTCTGAAAGCTCAGAGTCTGGAGCCTGCTTCAAATTCTGTGTCGCCCTCTCTCTCTGCTTCTTCCCAGCTTGTGTTCTCTCTTTCTCTCTCTCAATAATAAATAAATAAACTTAAAAATCATTAAAAAATAAATCATAACCCTTGAAGGACCGCATAAAGAAGAGTGAGGACTGTGGTCCAAATATAAAGACTGGAACAGGCAAATGTGGGAAGTGGGAATGAACACAGGCAGGGAAGGGATGGATAGGAGCTAATATAACAGGTGTGAAAGACAATTGTGAGAACAGTGATTAAAATGTTTTATATTGGCGCTTATCTTCAACAAGAAGTTATGGAGTTCTTCCTCTGTGTGATGCCCTGTGCTAAGCTGCAAAATATGCCATTGAACAGGATGGATGTTTTATTTGACTAGATCTTCCATTGGGGAAAAGGGACCGCTAATTAGAATGATTAAAAATTAGACATGATAAATATTGTGGAGGGAAAGCCCCAAGGGCTTGGAATAAAAACAGGGGGGCCAGTTAAGCTGTTCTCTGTAATATTTGCCACATCACTCATCCTCTCTTTTGCCTCCATGTTCTTTAGGGCTCAGAGATGGCCATTGTCCTGCAGTTCTGCACAGATTTTGATGTACAGCTAGGTAATTACACCTTTCCCTATGTTATATTGTGAACTCATAGAGACCAGGGATGATGCCCTACTTATATTTAAATCTCCAATGCCTAACCCAGAGTTTGACATACACTAAACAGAATGAGAAGATAGAATATCATCCTTCCTCTTCTGTGAAAAGCATATCACAATCCTCAGTTTTTCTCTAAATGGGCTCCGCTGTGATACTTCCAATGCTTTTGTGAACTACCAAGCTAGGATGCATTCACATAAGGGCCAGCCTTCTGTGTCCCAGTACTATATGCATATTGTTGCTTAGCAATTCTGTGCAGGAAATAATACTGATCAGCAGGCAAACACAAGCTTGGTTTGAAGGGAGCAATAGTTTAAAGCATGCAGGAATGTTTGAGGCTGCGTCGTGCAGTAACATCATTAGCTGCAAAGAGGTATTGAGAAGCAAGAGATATCTACGAGTCTTTGATTATTGTTTTGGAATATTGTGTTGCCATTTCTCCTTTTCTAACTTGAATCCTAGGTTTGTAATGAAGAGTGGATGGGATTTCAGAGGAGGATTAAGTAAATAAGTCATATTAAAATGACAAAATGGGTAAATAGAATATAACGTGGAATGAAATGTAAATTGGATTTAGGCAAACACTTTTATACAGCCTTACCATCCAACTCTATCCGACCGCTTCAGATTCTTACAGTGGCTTCTGCGCACAGTTCTATTACATGTTGCCACTCAAGGGCATTTGATGTTTTCTCTCTCTGGAAATTCATTTGCATTTAAATGATTTGAAATAATCATAAAAGCCAAGTGCTATGAAGTTTGAAATTAGTTACTGTCTATAAATTGCGATGCCATTAAAAGATGATTGTGGAGAGCTTTGCTGTCTCAAATGTAGGCAGATTAAAATCTAACAAAGTACACCTTGTTACAAACCTGTAAAGAATGATGGGATACAGAGTTAAATTGATTTATTCCCCTACCATTGACTGTAAGCTCAATGCACTTGAGTTTATTCTTGGAGTAACAAACTTTTTCATCTGCTCTGTATCTGTCCTCTTTAAATCTATGAGTGTTTTTATAGGACTGATGAGATTTCATCCATATCCTTTATGGAAAAGTGAAAAGAAGGAGAATTGGATTGCGCTTTCTTTTTAAACCTGAGGATCTGAGCAATATGCTTTGGAAGACAAGTTTGGACACGAGCAGGTGCATGTTTGAAATCCTCTGACCAAAGTTATCTCCAATAAAAGTCCAATCCTAGCCATCCTGGAACATCCATGTAGCAATATCACAGTGGCTAAAAGTTCAGGCTCAGAGGTCAGAAATTTAGTTTCAAATCACAGTTCTGAATGTCACTAACTATATGACCCTGGGTAAATTGTCTGATCTTTCTGATTCCAAACTGAGAATAATAATAACAACATCTATGTTATAGAATAATGGGTAGAGAAGAAAGAAAGAAAGAAAGAAAGAAAGAAAGAAAGAAAGAAAGAAAGAAAGAAAGAAAGAAAGAAAGAAAGAAAGAACATAAGCATATAATACAGTGCCTAGGGCATGGAAAGTGATCCACAAATGTTAGTTGTAATATTTTACAAGGCATAATACAGATGCTCCATCCTTGACTTTGTGTCCTAGCCTGAATACTTGAGATGTTTTGATATCAATATTATTTGATATTTTTTCCAACAAGAAGTGAGGTAATATTTATGTTCTCTCTTTTCAAATCTGGCCTCTTGATTTTTGACCAATAGAACACAGATGAAAAATGGCACCATGCCAATTTCTGTGCCCAACCAGGAAGAGATGGCAGTTTCTGCTTCCCTATTCTTGGCACGTTTATTCTTGGAACCCAGCCATCATGCCATGGGGAAGCTCAAGTCACTCCAGGGAGAAGCCTATGCAGAGAAACTAATAGCTATCTAGATTGCTTTCTTAGGGCTGCTGTTAAAAACTACCACAAAGTGCATGGTTTAAACAACAGAAATGTACTGTCTGACAGCCTGGAGACAAAAAAAATCAGAGATTAAGGTGTCAGCAGGGTTGACTCTTCCCAGGAGAAATGAGGGCGCATCTGTTCCCGACTTCTCTCCATCTTGTAGATGGCCATCTTCTTCCTGTGTCTTCTCAGTCTCCCCTCTATATATGCCTCTGCCCAAATTTACCCTGTAAGGACATAAATCATACTGGATTAGAAGCCACACTAATGACTTCATTTTAACTTGATTACCTTTATAAATACCCTGTTGCAAAATAAAATCACTTTCTGAGGTACCAGGAGTTAGAATTTCAACATACGAATTTTTGGAGGATGCAATGCAATCCATAACACAAGAACTTCCCAGTCATGTGAGTATGCTATCTTCAAATTAGATCCTTCAGCCTCCATAATGCCATATGAACCTCAAACACATTGCTAATTCATGAGGGAAATAAATGATAATCGTTATTTTAAGCCATAAAGTTCAGTGTGAGTTGTTATGTAGCAATAAATAACTCAAATATGCTCTCATTTATACTGATCCTTTTGTTCAGTTGACTCATTTTATTCCTGGCTGCCTTAGGTAGGGGTATAATCCAGCTTTGGACCCCAAGAATAAAACCTCAGCCCTGTATAGAGTTAAACTATACAATCCACTTCCCATATCCCATCAGTACAAAAGGTTGAGTTTGGACAACTGGCCACCCACTTAAAGCACCCCTAAAGTCTCTTAAAGACAAAACTTGGCTTCTGACAAGGAGATGCCACTGAGAGAACTCTTGAGGAAGACAGCCTCGTGCATCAGAGAAAAACCGAGATGAAGATTAATTTTCCAAAATGAGTCACTGCTTCTTCTGACCTTTACTATCCTAGTCTAAAATAGTCTATTCATGTAACTTGCCTAACCGACATATTCCCATGGAGATGACCCCCAATGGTATCAACATGAGTCTTCTTCAACTTCATTGTTGTAAATTTTCCATCACCCTTCTGGATTGTTCTCTTTCTATTTAAATATAACAGTAGGGGGTGGGCAGGCCTGTGTGTGTGTGTGTGTGTGTGTGTGTGTGTCCCCAAGCAGGAGTGAAGATAGTCGCTTCTACCTGAGACAACCAAGAGTGGGAACATCAAATGACACATTTAGCCAGAGTCTTAGAGAGTACCAGGGTGGAAGCTGAGAAGACCCAGATCATATATCAAGTTCAATGAAAAGGTCCAGAGTTAAATTGGAAGAAGAAAAGGCTCCTCCAGTTTCTCTTTGTTTCCTGCTGTCTTCCCATCAATTTTCCTTCTTGGAATAGACACTGAGGGAAAATGGGAAAATCCAATTAGTTTGGAGGGCATGGGCCTAGAGCTACAGGCAGAGGAAATCCTGGCACCTCCACATAAAGGAACTTTGATCATTGATCCCCTATGGTTTCTGAGCCTTGGTTCAAGTGCAGGAGATGTCACAGAGATTCTGTAAGATTGAAGACTGTGGACAGGATTAACACATTTTGCAGAGTGGCTCAAACTATAGTTACTGATTAGAAGGTACACTTTTGTAACTATGGAAATTTTTTTGAAAAAAATGTATTCTTAAGCTCAAAGGCTGGAGTCATAGTAGGAAAGAAATAATTAAGTAACTCACAGGGATAGTGCTACATATGATTATCAGCACCATAGAAATTAAGGGAGAATGTGGGGCGCTTGGGTGGCTCAGTCGTNACCTGAGCCGAAGTCGGACGCTCAACTGACTGAGGCACCCAGGCGCCCCGCCTGTCTTCGGATTCTGTATTTTCCTCTCTCTCTGACCCTCTCCTGTTCATGCTGTCTCTATCTCTCAAAAATAAATAAGACATTAAAAATTTTTTTGAAAGAAAAGAAAACCAAACTCAAGGGTTTATATATTGACAGATGGCATGATTATACACATCAAATGTGTGGCATTCCTATAGATTTTCCTCAAACACAAACCTGTCAACTAGTATGTGATGAAGTTAACTCCAGGGATAANTTGATTCCCTTGCTTTTGGGGATGTGTCAAGTAAGAAGTTGCTGCAGGAAACAGCCTCCTTGACCTCCACCGAAGCAGGAGTGTGTACCTTTTTTTAAAGAACTCAACAAAATAAAATGTGTATTTTTATAATAGGCTACACAAAGTGCATTGCCATTCACCAAAGAGGTAGTGCCGTGCATAGGGACATATAGAGGAATAAAAGGGAGGTTTGAAGATGCCCTTGTGGCATTGACCTCTAAAGGAAATAAAACAAGAGCTGATATATCAACTGTTTCCTTAGTAGTTAGCCTTTCCTCTATTAAATATTTGCTTGTGATATTTGTAGACTTGTGTTCCGGGCCAGAAAATTAAATCATCTGACCAGAGTTACAGTCAGGCCTATGATTATGTGTAGGCTATATGTGATTGTATAATTTGAATCCCCAGCCTCACAATCAAATAAAATAGAGTAAAAGCAATACATTACTTCCAGTATACCTTCATTCCTCTCCTCTAGTGGGAGGAATGTTTATTCACCGATAAGACAAGAGAGACTAGAATAAGCATAATAGGAAAGGTATTAAAAGTTCATGAAAATATGAACTCAATCTGGGTAAGCCTTATAACCCTTGGAAGAATTTGACACATCCTGGAAGGATAAAATTTTAATACTTAGCACCCAAACCATGAACTCTTCCAACAGATAAGAAGCTCCTAGAAGGCAACACTTACGACAATTTTACTACAGTTTCTAGTTCACTGCACTGTGTCTTTTTCACGGTAATTGTTTTTTTCAGTTATGGTGTTTTTGATTTCAACTAATGGAAGACTCAATTTAACTGACTTAAACAATAGGGACAAATATATTAGCTCATGTCTATGGGTAGTGTGGCTTAATAGTTGGTCATTCACTGTCTCAGTGATTTGTTAAGTACCCAGTTTCTATCTTTCAATTTTAACATCTTCATTAATTTGACTGTGGCCTTGGTAGAACCCTGGATTATCTCTTTCGGGGAAGAAAGGAGCTATTTATTCCAACTGTTTATGTCTAAGAGTTATGGAATTTGCAGGAGAGAACTCCAGCAAGCTTGTTCCCCATAACTCATCGACAAATTGGGTCACAGACCTTCCTCAAACCAATCATTGCTAATCAGAAAAGGATTGCAATGTTTGGGTGAAATAAATCAGAATTTGTCTCTGGGCCATATGTGGAAGGGTTGAAACAAAATCAGGTATTCTTGTTGGGTAGGCAACCCACAGTGCCTGTCTCATTGTCCAACATGTACTAAATTTGAATTGAGATGGAATAGTAAATGCAGGCAGAAAATTCAACAATAATAAAGGTAGAAGGAGATCCCATGTTACCCTTGGTATACCATATCCATCACTTCCTCACTGTCTTCAATGTCTTCCCCTACAATCTCTCCTCCAAATGACTTCCAGAGTGATCTTTCTAAAATGCTAAACAAGTTATTCTCCTATGCTCAATAATATAAAAATACTATAAAAGGACTTGAACTTAGGTTTTTATTTCTAGTCCAACTTTTTTTCTAAAAACTGTGTTTCCTTTATTTAATTATATATGTTTGTAGTAAAATCATAGCATGTTATTTTAATCTATTCTGGTTGCTATAACAGAAATATCATAGATTGGGTGGCTTATAACAGCAAACATTTATTTCTCATAGTTCTGGAGGCTGGAAAGTACAAGATCAATGTGCTGGCAGATTTGGTGCTGTTGAAAACCCACTTCCTGTTTCATAGATGGCTGTCATCTACCTATGTCCTCACAAGGCAGAAAGGATGAGGGCCTTCTCTGGGGCCTCTTTTATATAGGCACGAATCCCATTTATGGAGGCCCTGCTTCCATGATCCAGTCACTTCCCGAAGTCTTCACCTCCTAATGCTATCACACTGGACATCAGGTTTTCAGCATAAGAATTTTGAGGGAAACAATCGTTCTGACCATAGCACATGTCAAACTAGAAGAGGGGAAAAAAAGCCATGAGTTTTACAAGCAGACTGCAGTGCAATCTACACAGAATTAGACCTGTGCCTCACTTCCAAATGGGCTCTTTAATGGTGTGACCAAGGAAAGGGCGTGCATTGAGAAGATGGAACATTTGTTGTTGATTTAGAGGCAGAATATAGAGACTCTACTCTCCAAAGGGATTTTTATATTTTTATTTTTTAAAATTTTTTTTAAATGTTTATTTGCTTTTGAGAAAGAGAGAGAGCACAGGTGAGGGAGAGATAGAAAGAAAGACACAGAATCTGAAGCAGGCTCTAGGCTCTGAGCTGTCAGCACAGAGCCCGACACAGAGCACAGGCTCACAAACCATGAGATCATGACTTAAACCAAAGTCAGATGCTTAACCCACTGAGCCACCCAGGCACCCTTACAAATGCATCTTAGAACTCATCTCATCACCGTGGTAGGAAGACAGTGTCTGGTGGAGAACAGGGCTGATGTCCCCAGGGAAAGACGGATAGCAGTTTTATGGAAGGAGATGATAGTTGTAGGATCAGACAGGCAACCATTCCTGGGACTAATGAGTCAAGACTCAAAAATTGTTTTTTATAATCCCTTTGTTTTGAAATAACTACAGATTCACAAGAAGTTGTGAAGGCAGTACAAAGAGGACCTCTGTATCCTTCACCCAAATTCCTCATGGTTACATCATATATAATTGTAGCACAATATAAAAGCCATTAATTGTATATTAGTCCTACATGTGCATGTAGTTTTATGTCACTTTATGACATGGGTAGATACATATAACAACAACAGAAACAAGACAGAGAATTATTTCACCACCACAAAGATTTCCATCATGCTTCTCCTATTAAGTTATATCTCCCTTCACCCTTCCTTCAAAATCCCTAAGCCATTAGTGGCAGCCAATAATTTGTTTTCCATTTTTATATTGTGTCATTTCAAGAAGGTTTTATAAAAGAGAAGAAATCATACATAAAGTGACCTTTGCTACTGGCTTTTTGGTTTTGTTTTGTTTTTTTTCTTCACTCAGCCTGGAGAGTGACCTTGAGATCAATCCAGGCTGTTACATGTATCAATAATTTTTTCCTTTTTAACACTGAGTAGTAGACCATGGTGTCTTAATTTGTTCAGTCTGCTAAATGGAATACCATAGACTGGGTGGCTTAAATAACAGAAATGTATTTCTCACAGTTCAGGAAGCTGTGAAGTCTGGGAAATCCAAAATCAATGTGCTGGCCTATTTGGTGTCTGGTTAGAGGTCTCTTCCTGTTTTGCAAATGGACACCTTCATGTTAAATCCTCACATGCTATAGAGAGGAAGCAAGGCTCTGGTCTCTTCTTAAAAGGGTACTAATCCCATTATAAGAACTCTGTCCTCTTCACCTAATTGTTTCCCGAAGGCCCCGTATCTAAATACCATTACACTGGCGATTAGGATTTCAACATATGCCTTTTAGGGTAGATGCAAATATTTAGTCCATAGCAATGTTATAGATGTACCACAGTCGGTTAAAGAAAATTTTGGTTGGTTCCAGTTTCGGGCTATTGTAAATAAAGATGCTATGAACTATTATGTAAGGGTTTTTGTCCAGAAAAAAAAAGTTTTCATTTCTCTAGGATAAACGCCCAGGAACACAGCTGCTGGATGATAAGGTTCATGTACACTTAGTTTTGTTTGTTTGTTTATTTGTTTAGAAACTGTAATGTTTTCAAGAGTGGCTGTGCCATCTTAAGTTCACTTTAGAAATTTATGAAAGATTTACTTTTTCTGCATGCTCATCAGCACTTGGTATTGTCAGTATTATTTTTTAATTTTAGTTATTCTAATAGGTGTATAGTGATATCTCATTAGGTCTTAATTTACATTTCACTAATGATGTGAAATGTTGAACATCTTTATGTGCTTAAGTTTATTGTGTATCTTCTTTGATGAAGATATATTTTTTGCCCATTTTCTTTTTTTTTTTTTACAAATAGTTTATTGTCAAATTAGTTTCCACATAACACTCAGTGCTCATCCCCACAAGTGTCCTCCTCCATGCCCATGCCCCCTCCCCCCCACATCCATCAGTCCTCAGTTTTTGTCAGCATTCAAGAGTTTCTCATGGTTTGCCTCTCTCCCTTTCCCCCACCATTTCCGCCCTTCTTCTCCCCCTTGTTCCTCCATCAAGTCCCTCCTAATCCTCCTATACGTGCAAACATATGATATTTGTCCTTCTCTGCCTGACTTATTTCGCTCAGCATAACACCCTCAAGGTCCATCCATACTGCTACACATAGCTACACTTATTTTCTCCAATCTGTATCTCATCTTCTTATTCTTTTTTTAAATAAATTTTTTAACACATTTATTTTTGAGAGGCAGAGCAAGGCAGAGCATGAGTGGAGGAGGGGCATGGAAAGAGGAGGGGGGACACAGAATCTGAAGCAGGTTCCAGGATTTGAGCTGTCAACACAGAGCCTGACAAAGAGCTTGAACTTGTGAACCATAAGATCATGACCTGAGCTGAAGTCAGATGCTTAACCGACTGGACCACCTAGGGCCCTTCATCTTATTCTTTTAACAGGATTTTCACAGAGCAAACATTTCTAATTTTGAAATTCAATTTATCAATTTTAAAGTGGAATCTTCTTTTCCTGTCATGTCTAAGAACTCTTCCTAAAGACCCGATGTCCAAGATTTTCCCCAATATTATCTCCTAAATTTTCTATAGTTTTACATGTTACATTCTGTGGTCCATGTTGGGTTGATTTGTATAAAAGAAAGATATGAGGTTTAAGTCAGTTTTTTTTTTATTCTATTTTGTCTTGCCTGGAAATGTACAATTGTTTCTTCTGCTAAAATGGTATTTTTAGTATTTTAGAATTAGTAATAAAAATCAGTTGACTGTACTTGTGTGAAGCTATTTCTAGGTTCTCTGTTCTGTTCTATTGGTTTATGTGTCTATCCTTCCACAGAAATCATACAATCTTGACTATGGTAGCTACATAATAAGTCTTGAAATTGAGTAGAGAAATTCATCCTACTTACTTTTCTTCCTTAAAATTGTAGCCATTCTAATTTCTTTGTCATTTCATATGAATGTAGGAGTGATTTTGTCTATATCTATATAGTCTTGCTGGTGTTTTATAAAAAGTTATGTTAAACCTGTTCACCAGTTTGGGACAACTGGCACCTTTCCTATTTCTCTTTTGACTTATGAATATAGTATGTCTCTCCGTTTATTTAGAACTTCTTTGATTTCTTCCATTTTTTTTAGTTTCTAGCATACAATTCCTGCACACATTCTGCTAGATTTACATACTAGTATTTTGTTTTTTATTGTACTTGAAAGGAGAAATAGGAAAGTTTATATCTACTGAAACTTTCTGGAAGTGGAAGTTTCCAAATATTGTTCTTTGTACGCATGTAGGCAATATATAAGACAGAAAAGCTAATAAATAAAAGCAGTAAGCACACTCTGGTGTCCACCCTGGCTGACACCAAACCATGTGGGAAAACAGCAGCGTGGGATATTTCAGAGATAATTGAGCCCCATGTTGGGTTCTCCATTAACAGTGTGGAGGCTGCTTGGGATTCTCTCTCTCTCTCTGCCCCTCCCCTACTTATGCTAGTTTGTTCTATCTCTTGAAATAAATAAATAAACTTTAAAAGAACTGTGTGTGTGTGTGTGTGTGTGTGTGTAAAGCATGAATAATGCCATCCTACATACACCACCTAACATATTATCTTTTATCACTTTACAATGTATTTTGGGAAACATTTCCATATCAGTAATAGAATTGCCCCAGTTATTTTTAGCTGACCTCACAGTGTGCCATAACACAAACTGAGAATACTTACCCCCAATTGCCAAATCCCAAGGCCCCCAAAAACTTAGTTTAACTCCAAATTTTGACACCCAAACTTATCTAGCAGCAAAACTGACTTGAGCTGATATGAAAATATTTTTTCATTTTGGCAATTCCACTTAGCTTCATGGGGTATGCTTCAGAAGAATGAGTATATTTGATAGCTGGGTGCTGCTCACGGTCTGCTGGAAATGAGAGTATATATCATACTTGGGTTGTATTACTTTATTAAAATAAAAAAGAATCTGTATTCTGAGCCAAAACTGAGCCTAAGGGTTCTGGGTAAGAGAATGTGGACATTTATTATTTCATTTAAACTGCCCCTATTGATGGACATTTTCATTGTTTCCAGTGTTTGTTCTTACAAGCAATACGAATGTGTACATGATTCCCTGCCCGTGTGGGTTAGCCATAAGGTAAATTCTTGAACGAGGAGTCCCATGGATCAAAGTGTTTGTATATTTATAATTTGGCTCAGTTTGACCATACTGTTCTTATGCTCCCAGGGGCACTAAGAGTATCAATTTTCTCTGTCTGTATACTTTTCATGTCTACAGGGTGCAATCAGCTCTCAGTCATCTGGTGCTTCAGTAGCTGGAACTCTCCGTCAGCCAGGGCCACATGCTTCTGAGCTGATGAGACTTGTGAACTGAAATCACAAGGGCTTAACGATGAGAAGAGCAACAGGTGCTGAGTCTTGTTTGACTATCAGTTGGAGTTGACTACAGCCCCATTCTTGGAAAATAAGCAGTGGGGTATCTTAGATGAAGTTTAATGACAAAGTCATGCAACTGATCTTTTAACCAACAAGCCAGATGCTAAGCAGTGATAACATTGTGGGTCACCAGGCTTGTCTGAAGTGAAATGATTGTGTCATTTATTGTTTTAGCAACTGCAGGGTTACCCTTGGTCATTGAATCAGAACACAAGTTATTGCCTAGTCAACAATGCATACTGTTGAAGGGACATAGTGTCAGGAAAGGATCTGGGCTCAAACCCTGCCTTTGATGGCCAGCAGATGTGTTAATTTAGCCACATAATTTGACTATCTAGAGATTTAGTTTTCTCATCTATTTAACTATAATAGTAATACTCACATTACAGTATTATTATTATTAGGATTGAGTAAGATAAATGTATTTTAGATACCTGGCATGTAGTATGTACTCAGTAAATGGCTGGCTTTTATTCTGAAAATCTATTTGAGTTAAGAGATTCCATCTACCTACTAATTTCTTTTCATGCATTGACCACAGTTTTTATTCTCAGAGTTGAGTACAAAATACTTAGCTTATACTTCCATGTATGTGTTTTCACACATTACTAACTTAGTGAAACATCCTGAAAACTGAGTGCTGCATTCCGCACAGTGTTGTTTCAGAGAGTTGAGTGCACTGTACTTTCCTCAAAGGTCTCCCCACTCATATTCTGACACTTTTTTTTTTTTACAAATAGTTTATTGTCAAGTTAGTTTCCATATAACACTCAGTACTCATCCCCACCAGTGCCTACTAATTTTTAAAATCTTATAATTTTTAAAATCTTACATATAGTCTTTTCATTAGGTCTTTTAAAAAGAGTGATTTGAACAAGCTTTGGTATAAATGAGTGAATCTTAAGGAGACTTCTCCAGGTTATGTTATAAATAAATTCATTATTTTTAAAAGTTTATTCAGGGCAGGAAACAAATACATAGCATCAGAAATTTAAAAGTGAGAAACACTATACATGAAGAGGAATTTTATGAATTATAACAGATATATAATTATATTTTAAGCTAACACATTGGAGTAGCTCAATAGAATGAATACTATTCTAGGAAAATATACATGACAAAATTTAATCATAGAGAGGTAAAATATTTGAATGGTACAATACTCAGAAAAGATAAGAATTCATTGAGCCTATTGATGTGTTAAAGGAATATTATAAAAATGTACCAGAAGGGCTTTCTGCTGACTCGAGGATAGTTCAATATTAAGAAAATTTTAATCAACATTTATTTCAATAGAAAAAAATAGTTTTGAACTATCTGATAGGTTGCTATAAGTCTATTAATAAAATTAAAATCTTTAATTTCCTTCATAAGTTTTCTATAGTTTTCATCATACAGATCTTTTGTATCCTTGGTTAGATTTATTCCTAGGTATTTTATGGTTTTTTGTGCAATTGTGAATGGGATCAGCAGACACNATGGGCCTTGAGGGTGTTATGCTGAGTGAAATAAGTCAGGCAGAGAAGGACAAATATCATATGTTTGCACGTATAGGAGGATTAGGAGGAACTTAACGGAGGACCATGGGGGAGAAGAAGCGGGGAAATGGTGGGGGAAAGGGAGAGAGGCAAACATGAGAGACTCTTGAATGCTGACAAAAACTGAGGACTGATGGATTGGGCAGGGATGGGCATGGAGAGGGGCAGTTGTGGGGATGAGCACTAGGTGTTATATGGAAACCAACTTGACAATAAACTATTAAAATAAAATAAAATTAAATTAAAATCTATTTTTGATTTTTAAAATTTTTTAGTAAATTAATCATGAAGGAGAATAACACTGCTGTAACCTGATAAAATGTGTATCAGAACCTAACAGTTATTATAATGCTTACTAATTGCTGTTATACTGAGCATTTGCTACCTGCTAGAAACTGTTCTAAGTACTTGTACGTATATTAGCTCACTTAATACGTAAAACACCCCTAGGTAAGTAGTGCTATTTTCCTCTTTTTACAGATAAGAAAACTGAGGAACAAAAAGGTGATGCAAATTTGCTGAAATTCTATATTAGGAAATAATAGAGCTGTCATTTGAACTCAGGCAGACTGACTTTCAAGTAGGATTTACTATTCAATAAGCAGTTAGGAGTATTACAAGCAACTTCCACTAAAACCCAGTACAAGAAAGATATTAGGTGCCTGGCATCAATATTATTATTCAACATTTTGGGAAGATTAGAGAAAAATGCAATAATACTCTGTGTGTGTATGTGTGTGTGTGTGTGTGTGTGTCTATACCTTCATTATTGTAATTCATATATAATATATATATTTCTTTATCTTATCCAAAATAGCATTAGAATTTTAAAATCCATAATTATTAATTAACAAGAAAGATGCAAGATTATGACTTTGATGAAGAAAACTACAAAATTGTACCCAGGTGTATAAAAGAAAACCGAATGTACTTACTTATAATATTACTTGGTAATAAGACCCAGTATCTATTATGTAGTTCTTTCAAAAAATAAATTTAATCGCATTTCAATCAAGATTTCTACATGACAAATTGTTAACCCAGATAAATAAATGCATAATAACATCTAATAAAATCCTGGGAAAGAATATAATGGTATGGGGAGTTATGTAGGATAACTTAGGGGATTGTTTTGCTAGAGACCTACTACAGAGATACAGAAAATATAATAGAGACGTATTGGCACAGGTAGAGATAGAGGCAGATAAATTGACAGGAAAGAACAGAATATACAAAAAGAGACGTTTATGTGTATAAGAAATTGACATAAGAGACACCTGAGTGGCTCAGTCAGTTAAGCATTTGACTTCAGCTCAGGTCACGATCTTACAGTTTGTGAATTTGAGGCCCACAGCAGTCTCTCTGCTGCCAGTGCAGAGCCTGCTTTGGATCCCATCTCTCTCTCTCTCCTCTCTCTCTCTCTGCACCTCCACTGCTCATGTTCTCTCTCTCTCTCTCTCAAAAAATTAAAAAACAACAACAAAAAGAAATTGGCATATGTTAACAGCAGTCTTTGAAATCCCTGAAGAGGGACAATTTAAAAAGTGGTGAGACAAATGGACTCAGAAAACAAAGGCAAATCCACCTATCATACTTTCAGTTAAAATGAATTCTGGACGGATTTAAAGTATAAATCTAGGGACGCTTGGGTGGTCAGTCGGTTAGGCATTTGACTCCTGATTTTGGCTCAGGTCATGATCTCATGGTTTGTGGGACCAAGCCCCATGTTGGTCTCTGCACCAACAGTGTGGAGCCTGCTTGGGATTCTCTCTCTCTCTCTCTCTCTCTGCCCCTCCCTTGCTCACACTACCTTGCTCTCTCTCTCAGAATAGATAAATAAACTTTAAAAAATAAAGTAGAAATATAAAAAGGCAAATATTAAAAGCCATATCATGAAGATGTAGAAAGATATATAGAAATCTAAGCAGTTGTGAAGGCAAACATCACAAACTGATGATATCTGGCTCAATACTGCCAACAGATGCATTCAACTTGGCCAGAGGAGGGTTTTCAAAAAAAAAATCAAGGAAAGAAGGAAGAAAGGAATGAAAGAGAGAAGGAAGGAAGGAAGGAAGGAAGGAAGGAAGGAAGGAAGGAAGGAAGGAAGGAGGGAGGGAGGGAGGAAGAGAGGAAAGAGGAAGGAAGGAAAGACAGAGGAAGGAATGAAAGAGAGAAGGAAGGAAGGAAGGAAGGAAGGAAGGAAGGAAGGAAAGAAGAGAGGAAGAGAGGAAGAGAGGAAAGAGGAAGGAAGGAAAGACAGAGGAAGGATGGAAGGAAGGAAACATAAAGAAAAGACTTGAGATGGAGCCCCCAAAGACACATCATTTCTCATTTGCCTCAGTAAAAAAATATTAGATGGTCTTATATATAGTCATTTTATACATGTCTGTCTCCAGTTTGGCTTCTGAAGGCATTTTTTTTTGTGACTCTATCATAAGGGAATAGATTTAAATATTTTAGTTCAAAGAATATGTGTATGTATACATGACATAAAATGATAAAACTAAAAGACAAAAAGCACTAAGTAAAATCTTTAACATGAATGACAAACTGAGTGATAATATCCTTAATATACAAAAAGTACTTGCAAATCAATTATAAAAGATTAAAAAACCTCAATACAGTAATGAGTAAAGAACATAAACAGATAAATACAAAAACACATAGAGGACAAATAAGATAAGCAAAGAAATTTTATAGCACAAGGGATCTAAGAGATGAGTATGATATGATTATTTTGACTATAATTTTAGTAAAAGTTGAACTATTGGCAATGTTCAATATTGTGAAGTGCTAGAAAGAAACAGCCACCTCCAGATATTCATAGGGTATAATTTTTCTATATACAACTTGACAGTGTATGTTAAAATATAAAATATGCATACCTTCTAACTCAATAATTGCACTTCAGGAAAATTTCATTTAGGGATGCCTGGGTGGCTCAGTCGGTTAAGCATCTGACTTCAGCTCAGATCATGATCTCACAGTTTGTGAGTTGGAGCCCCACTTTGGGCTCTATGCTGACAGCTGAGGGTGTAGAGTCTACTTCGGATTCTGTGTCTTCCTCTGTCTCTCTGTCCCTCCTCCACTCATTCTCTCTCTCCCTTTCTCTTTCTCTCAAAAATAAACAAACATTAAAAACTTTTAAAAAAAGAAAATTTCACTTAATCAACAAATAGATATTGAGATTGTATTTATATGCTAGATACTGTAGTTAGATACTGGGTATAAAAAGATGAACTAGATCTTTAAATCTGCCTCCTTTTCACATGAAGCTTCCATTTTAATGGGAATATATGCTAAATAGATGATTGGACAAATATACAAATATACAGGTACAAGTATATTTTTTAATACACTGGAAGAGCTAAATACGGAACTCAAATGCCATCAGTAACATGGATTTTATAAATTAATTATTTCATATTCCAGAAAAGCACTCTATGCAGCCATTTATAAGGTGATAGCAGAGCCGGTTGAATTGACATAGAAAATATTCATGATGCATTACTAAGGGAAAATGCAGATTCTAGAACTGTACTGCATGGCCTATCTGCCTGTTGAAATGAATTATTCCTAAATATTAGAGTAGTGACCTTTAGGTGGTAGAATTATAGACAGTTTCATTTTCTTCTTTCTCCTTATGTGCATTTTCTATAGTAATAATTATATGTGTTAAATATCAAAGCGAAAACTTCATTCCACTAAAATTACTCTCATATAATAAATCGCCCACTTTTTCCTGTTACATAATGTCTTCCTTTTTAGAAATACACCAGATACTCAGCGGGCTGTGTATGATATGGTGGTAACAGAGAAAGGTAGTGTGTGTTCCCCCCGGACTGGAGGTAGCCAGAGGTGATGTGAACAACAGCTGAGTACAGATCATGCTTTTGCTAGGTGTGCTTGGCTGGCACCAGAGTGTGCAAACTGGAGCAGGGCAAAATTTCAAGGCTGATGGAAAAATCTATCACCCAAGGAGATAGAGAGCCCTGGTTCTTTAAATGACAATGCCAAAAGTCAGCAGTCCAGAAGCTTGAAATTTCCAGGAAAGCCTCATAACAGTCCAGATTTTTTAGGTTGGAAAGGATTTTGGAAAGGAATTAGCTCAACTATTTGGCTTCATCACTAAGTAGCCTGAGGCTCAGTGAAGGGGTGGTGTGGAAAGGGCACGGGAATAACAGTCACCGTGAGTTAGTATCAGGAACTTCCTGTGAATTGCTCTATTCCACGTTCCCTTGAAAATTGTCATGTTGTTGATATTTTCAACTCATACAGGAAAGAAAACTCAGATTGGTTGAGAGTTGTTTGAGACCACAGAGTTAGCAAGAGACAAGGCAGGGCCATCTGCCTCCCATCCCCCCAACTGGTGCCCCATAATCCATCCCACGCCACATAGATCACTGAGGGTAGAGTGAGGAGATGGCCCTTCTGACTACCAAACCAGGGCTCCCCTGAGGGTTCAGTGCTTTTAACATAGGAGCTTCAGACCTATGAACTGGGCCCTGCTTTCTCCTGGACATTCTGTGTGTATTAGAATTCCCTCTTCCTGGGCCTTGGGGACCTCTAAGTCTCAGCACCAATTGGATTGGACAGCCACGGTCTGACACAATTAGTTCTGTAACGGCACATATCAGGGTCACTGCAGCCTGATATGGGGAGCCCCTACAGCCAGGGTCCTGAGGAAAGGCCATTGTCCTGTCCTGTTACCTCCTCTGGAAAGGTTACCTGAGACTGTCAGGGCATGCGCTCAGCCAGAATTAGAGCTCCATGGAGTCTTCCAGCCGTGATTCTGGTTTTATCAGTTAAGGTCCTCCATTCTCAAAGTTGGCACTACTGAAATTTTGGGCCAGATAATTCCTATTATTGGGGGCTGTCCTATGCATCACAGGGTATTTTGGCAACATCACTGATCTCTACCCGTGAGATGCCAGTAGCTCCCTCCTCTAAGTAGGTACAGATCATGACCATCAAACAATGTCTCCAGACATTTACCTTGAAGGCAAATCTCCCCCAGTTGAGACACACTGGTTTAGGAAAATGTCCACAGTTTTCTTCCTCCCCCAAAACCCTTAGAAAACCTAAATGAAAACCTAGGAAGGAGAATCTTACCATTGTTCTGTTGCACTTATTGCTAGATACTAGTCAGACCCATATCTGCCTCTTATGTGCATAGAGAGATGTCCAAAAGCTGAAGGTTTTATCTGATTCAGTGAGATAATCCTCCTTCCTTTCCACTTTTTGGGCTGTCCTTGTCATTCATTTGCCTCTTGATGTTTTATTTCTGAGCTTTTACACGCAGAAGCCCCTTGTTTCTTAGATTCCTTTAAATCCTTCTTCACCCCCACTCCACCCCTACACCATCACCCTTCCCTCTGTTTTCTCAGACAATTTTGCCATTCTTTGTAAAGACCAAAGGCTGGCTGAGGCTGGGTTCAGGGGCCTGCATGAGGGTTGTGGCCAATCTTCGTCACCCTTATATTGTCACATGATCTCGAACAACTCACATCCCTTCTCTGAGACTCGCTTCCTCATCTGTAAACTGGAGCAGTCTTGCCTGCCTTTCTTACTTTAATAGATTGTACTAAGGGTCAAATGACAGAGTAGATATGAAAGTGCTTTGCAAAGAATAAAGTGACATAATTTATTAAAATTATCATTATTCTGACCAGTTGCCCACATCATTTAAATTACAGATGGGACAGATGGGCATTTTATCATGTAGCCACAGCCAATCCCTTCAACCTTGCTCGGCCCAGGGAAGACACCCAGGCCGGGAGTCTGGGAGATGGCTCTGCGACCTTGATTTGCCCTGTGTTTGTCACTGCCCTTCTTTGAACTCTAGGTTTCTCGTCGAGCTCAAGTAGAGGATCTGGCTGGATGCCCTGATGTCTGCTCTTTCTCCCGTGCAGCCTAATCTGTGGGATGAGTTTTTGCCTTCAGGGGAGTGTTTAGAATAACCGGCCTCTTCAAAATTACCTTAATTTTTATTCTCTCTTCTGAACTGCATTTGGGATGCTGGCACATGGAATAGCAGTGAGCCGCTTCCCAAAAGACCCTTGAAGGGGAGAGGGATCACATCAGAATTCCCTAAGAGCACCTTTCAAACTATCCAGTTCCATATTTACGTCTGACCTCTTGGATGACAACATACTTTAGGTTCTACTAAACTAGAATAATATTTTATAATATATTGGAGCAAGATAAGAAAACCATCCACCAGGAGTCTCTACATGAATATGTGGGAAGTAGGTAGAAGGCTATCAGGACAGTGAGTGGAAGGTGTGCCCATTATAAGCTCACTAATGCCCTTAGGATGTAAGAGCTGGAGCTAAGGTTGGCTGGGCTGAGGTCAAGGGGTTGATGAGAGGTAAGATGTAATCCTCTAGCCCATCGCTACTCAAAAGAATTTCCTGAGATGATAGGAATGTTCTAATCTACTCTTCCTTCCTTCCTCCCTCCCTCCCTCCTTTCTTTCTTTCTTTCTTTCTTTCTTTCTTTCTTTCTTTCTTTCTTTCTTTCTTTCTTTCTTTCACAGCTTTATTGAGGTATAATTGATACACAGAAAACCTACACATGTTTAATGGGCACAATCTGATGAGTTTGGATGTATGCATACACTAATGATACCATCACCACAATCCAGGAATTAAAACATCCAACACCAAAAGTGACTTGTGTCTCTTTTTCTTTTTCTTTGTTCCTTTTCCTTTCTTTCTTCTCCTCCTCCTCTTCACCCTCCTCCTCCTCCACCTCCTTCTCTTCTTCTTCTTCTTCTTTTAAATTATTATTACTATTTTTTTTTTGTGGTAAGAACACTCAAGATGAGATCTACTCTTAACAAAATTTTAAGTTCACAATATGGTACTGTTAGCTGTAGACACTATGTTGTGTGGCAGATCTCTAGAGCTTATTGTACTGAAATTTTGTATTGAATGAGCAAACTCTATTCATGTCCGTCTCCCCCACCCTCTGACAACTACCATTCTACTCCTTGCTTCTATGAGTCTAACTGTTTTAGGTATTTCATATAAGTGGAATCAACAGAGTATTTGTCCTTTTATGACTAGCTTATTTCTCTTGGCTAATATCCTCCAGGTTCATCTATCTCATCACAAATGGTAGGATTTCCTTCCTTTTTAAAGTATGAATAATATTCCATTATATTTATATGCCACATTTTCTTTATACATTCATCTGTAAAACGACATTTGTGCGATTTCCATGTTTTGGTTATTGTGGCCACTGGCGACATGTGATACTGAATATTTGAAATGTGACTGGTGTGACTGAGGAGCTGGATTTTTTATCATACTGATTTTTGGTTAGTTTTATTTAAAAACTTTTGTTTATTTTATTTTAGAGAAAGAAAGGGACCAAGAGAGTGCAGGAGGGGCAGAGAGAGAAGGAAAGAATCCTAAGCAGGCTCTGTACAGTCAGTGTGCAGTCTGATGTGTGGCTCCATCTCATGACTGTGATATCAATGACCTGAGCCAAAATCAACAGTCAGAGGCTTAACTGACTGAACCACCCAGGAGTTCCTAATTTTAATTTAAATAATTATCAGTCAGCTTTCTGAACTCAACTTTCTGAATACGAGGGACCAAAGTTCGCAGGGATGGAGTGCTCAGTGAAGGGAGAGAATGCTAAAGATTGGGTTCATGTCTATCAGAGAGAGTGGTGAGATGCCAGCTGACAGCTCCTAGAGCACTCATGAAAAAGAAAATTGCCATCAAAAAGGATATTTCCCCACTGCAGTGGCATTTATTTGTCTCTCCTTTTATCTAGTCCTTATTATATACCAAATCTACAAACAAAACCAAAAAAGCCAATCAATCATAACCATCCTATAGATCAGTCTGGAAGGGAGAAATGAGGGACATTAGGGCATCTAACCTAGTCTTCTGGTTGAGCTAGAAAAGAAAAAACTTGGAACTCAAAGAAAGGAAGTGACCAGAAAGTGCAAGTCACTAATTCATGCCTCCAAACTCTCAGCCAGTGTTTTCCTCATCATCTCGAACTTCAAATGTCAAGATGAGAACATTATGTAGACAGATATGTGCTGTCTTTGATAGAAGCACTGTCAGCTCTCAATATTAAATAAATTGACCTTCTGGAATCAACAGGTATGAAAAGAGAGAGGAAAATAACTAAAAAAGAGAAGGGGAGAAGAAATTCAATTTTTTTAAAAGTAAAAGTCCAGGACATATGTTTATGATATGTTCATTTATATTTTCACCAAGATTTTAGGAGATATCAAATCAATAAATAAAGGTGATAATGAAATGGAGTGATTTAAAACCAAATATTTTTGAAAGTTGAGAGATATGATTTCTGAATTGGAGAAAAAAGTAATGGAGACAGTGGGTAGAATCAGATTATACAAGAAAAATAAATATATCAGTATTTGAGAAGTTGGTTTAAATATACTTCCATTACTCAAGGGAAATAATAGACATATGATGGAAGAGAAAAAAAATGATATGTAGGACCAGATGAGAAATGAAAGAAATCATAAAATAAGTCTGAAAAATTAATGATCAAATCAGAAAGTGTCACCCATGAAATTAATGTTATGAGGCTCATAACTGAATACTTACATATGGCCTTGTGACGTTCACAGTGAAAAGGGAAAGGAAACAGAATTTGTAATTTAGGCAGGAAATAAAATGGGACTATACCTACAATGGCCAAAAGTTTTTGTTTCCACTTCACATGTCCACGGTACTAAATGGAACAAGGCCTTTCAGATGATTCAAGCATGACATCACCTATTTAAACACCTTCTGTTTCCTTCCAATGCAGTAAGAATAAATTACAAACTCATTACAGATTTTCAAAGAAATAAATTCAAAGTCAATGTCCCCAGGCATTTTTTTATAGTGGATTTCCAACTCCTAAGGAATAGATAAGTCATATGTTCTCTAAATCATTCCATATCAAAGTGTTTTATGAGGCAAACATAACCTTCTGAACTGTGAGAGACAGTCCAGAAAATAAAATTCCAGTCCAATCCCACTTATGAAAATACGTGTTTAAATTTATACGCACCCACACAAGTTATGAAGGAAATCTATCACAGAATTTTCAGGAATAATTCCAATTATTTACTTTAGAAATAGTTTAATATTAAGAAATTAATTGATAATTTTTTTCACAATTCTTGGCACACAATAAATAGCTCATACTTAACGAGCATTTACTATGTGCCAGGTACCATTCAATTTTATTAAATCCTCATAGCACCCTTTTGAGGTAGGTGTTATTGTCCCCATTTTATAACAAATGGAGACACAAAAAGGTAAGGGTTTTGCCCAAAATCACACATAGAGCAGAGTTGGAGGCAAAATATGGAGACAGGCAGCCTATCCCTAATCTTGGGGTTCTTAACCCTTGTGGTGCACAAAAGGCACATGATAAATATTTGATTGACCTATCTTTTATTATTTCTGATAAGGTTATCTCTTGCTGCATGCCCCCCCCCCCGCACAATGTAACTTTTTAAAATAAAATGCACTATTGTGACTCACAATTTTCTATGGTTTGACTGGGTGAGTCTCAACTGGGGTCTGTCATGCATCTTCAGTGACATTGGAGCTGCAAGTGGGCTCACTGGACTCCCAGAGGCTTCTTCACAATATGTTAGAGGCCCTGATACTGCTCAGCCTCTGCACTAGGCTTGAGATTCTTAGAGCATGCTGGTCTAAAACTGCCCTTATTCAATAGCCATTACCTTCCTACAGGCAAGAAGTGGAAGCTTTTAGGCCAATTGATGGCACCCAGAATGGACACAGTGTCACTTCTACCACATTCTAGAGCACAAGCAGTCACAGGCTCCCCCTGGATTCAAGAGGACACAGGACATAGGAAACGGGCTCACCCCCAGATGGGGAGTGACTGTGGCACATGACAGAAGAGGAGGTATGACCTCTTACAGTTACTATTTTTATTTCCTAAGGCACTCGCTCAATGCAAAAGCAAAGTGCTATACAATGTTATTCAGTGGAAAGACTCCTTCCTTCCATATTGCTCTCATCTTTTTGGTTTGCCTCAGCTATCTCCAACTGGTAGTCACTTTCATTACCTGGTTATGTGTCTTTCATGGTCCTTTGTAAAAATATAAATGAAAGCAAATGTACATCCTTCTCCTCCTGGTTCTTACACAAAAGGGGACACACTGTGTACACTATCATCTTCTATCTTGGAGAACTGCCTTTATTAATATGTACAAAGAGAGAAAAACTGATAGAAGAATAAGAAGAAAGGAGGGAGGGAGTAAGGGAGGAACAAGAAAGAAGGGAGGGGGAGGAAAGGATAGAGTATGGATTTTAGAGTCTAGATATCAACAAAAACACGGAGAGTGTACCCTCCATTATTAACAGCAGTTATCTCTCTATGGAGTGATTAATCTCATTTTTTTCTCTTCAGTTTTATGCCTTTTCTAAATTTACTGTAATGAACATATGCTGCATGTGTGATAAAAATGTTTTCAATGCCAAAACCACATAGTTCAATTTTTATGCTGCTCTGTATTTTGTTGTTGTTGCTGTGGTTTCCCTCTTTGAGAAATTGACCTCCAACTATGAGATAGATAGAAAAAAAGGACTGATGAGGCTTTCTTTGGGGATCTCTCAAACATACCTGCATTTGCTTAGACAGGTGTGCTGCCCCAATTTCCTTTTTCTGCAACTTAACCTTCTCTTAAATCCTTGACGTTACCGTATTATCATGATTATAATCATTGACTATGTGCCTACCACATGTAAAGCAGGGTACCCTGCTATATGTTAGGAGTCCAGAAATGATAAAGAACACATGTACATGTATCTGGGCTATAATTTGAGAAATGTCAAAGTAGCATCCTAGTTTGGGATCACAAAAGCAAAGACCTCTCAGCTTTGCCAAGATTTCATAGTCGTGCATAGCAGGTGCTATTTGAGCTAGATC
Organism: Crocuta crocuta; assembly: GCF_008692635.1. Classification (NCBI taxonomy): domain Eukaryota; kingdom Metazoa; phylum Chordata; class Mammalia; order Carnivora; family Hyaenidae; genus Crocuta; species Crocuta crocuta. The sequence continues at coordinate 10,375,353 of NW_027551568.1, read as the reverse complement.
ATTAAACAACCCATCTTTGAGAAAGGTAAAGCAATCTGCATAAAAGCTGTGGGAGCCACTGGGGAGCCTGATGAAGCACCTTTGTGGATGCAGTGGTAGCATGTGATGCTGCAAATACAGACCAGGATGCAAGGACATAAGGGCTTGTAGCCAAAATGAGAAGTTGCAAGTTCTGCCCTTGAGCGCCAGAGGGACAGCCAAGGGAGGAGGACAAAGGTGTGCCAGGCACCAGATCTGTCTCTTCCCTGTTGTAGGTGCCTTTTGCACAATACACAGTGTTAATATTTGTTCTTGTAACAGGTACTTTCTGACTTCAAGGATATAGATCCTTAAGGCTTTATTTAGTTTACACTCTCTGCAAACTCATTGCGTCCTCTGAGGTTTCAGCGGAAGTGAATGAACAGGAAGGAGGCTGGGTTGAAAGTTCTCCTGAGACTCCTCTGGGGGTCACTTCTCCTCCCAAAAATAAAATGAAAAATAAATCATCACACTGAATTGTAATTCTTGGTGCCTCCTCATCCCCATGTCTATGAGCCATGAGAAACTAAGCAGGGATTGTTGGGTTGGTCACCAGGGCAGTCAGCCCCAACCTTGGCCCATTCTGGATGCTCAAAAAAAGTTAATTAGCATACACTGTGGAGAAGCCGGACCAAGGGTCATATCTCTGAAAGACTAATCTGGAGAAATGAGCCTTACATCACCTTCATCTCCCTGTTAGCACTCATCGGTATCTCTGGCTGGTGGGATGATAGACAGTGGGTACACAGAGCTGGTGTGGCATTTAGGTGGAAAAGCCAAAATCATGATTCCCACTCTCCTCTGTTTGCTGAAAGCCATTTTTCCCTGATGGTCAGTGGAGAAGGGGAGGAAGCTTGCCAAGGCCTTGGGACCACCTGGGGAGCCTGGCATGTCAGAGGTGTACGCTTAATTTCTGTCCTTCAGGACCCACCAGGAAGACAGGGGACTTAGAAACTGCTTGAGCTCCTCACAGTTAGAGGCACCCCCCTCTGAGATTCCACAAGTTTATCCGGTGCCCCACCAGCAAGTTATTGCTCAAACAAAAAGCCTCCCTTAATTCTTCAGCTTGACCTGCACCCCTGCATTTTCCGAATCAGCAAAGCACTTTGTGTTTAAAGATCTTAGAGCACTGTGGCAGGACAGAGAGAACACTGTTTTTCATTTGTGCTTTTGTTTTTTAAGTTTATTTATTTATTTTGAGAGAGAGAGAGACAGAAAGGGAGAGAGAGAGAGAGAATCCCAATCAGGCTCCACATTTCCAACAGTGCAAGCCATGTGGGGCTTGAACCCACAAACTGTGAGATCATGACCTGAGTAGAAATCGAGAGTTGGATGCTTAACCTACTGAGATACCCCAAGTACCCTGAGAACACTGTTTTTTTTTTTTTTAAAACCCAGATGACCCTATTTTTGATATCTTGCAGTGCCACATGTCTGCACTGTGACCTTGGAAAATACATTTATATATTTGAGCCCATATTGATTTTATCATTAAAGGGAAGGTACTATTGGGGCACAGGGTGTCTCAGTCAGTTGATTGAGTGTTCAACTCTTGATTTTGGCTCAGTTTATGATCTCAGGGTCTTGGCATTGAACTCTGCATCAAGCTCCATGTTGAGAGTGGAGCTGCTTCATATTCTCTCTTTCTCTCTGACCCTCTCCTCTGTTCCCGTTCTCTCTCTCTCTCTAAAATAAGAAATAAAATTAAAGAGAAGGTATTATACACTGTGGGATTATTGTGAGAATTAGCCAAAGCACTATGTAAATGGCTGCTTAATTATTACATATAGAGGGTCTAAATGATGACTCAGCAAGGTGTAAATTCAAAATCCCATTTCTACCACATAACCTCTAGGTAAGACTTTAGGACAGTTTCTTGGCCTTTAGATTCTTGAGTGTCCTCTTTCTGAAAAATGACATCTAGTATATTGATTGTGAGAATTAGTGGAAATGCAGATAACATGCCTAGCACAGTTTCTGGTGTCTACCAGCTAACCAAATATGACCACTCTTCTTTTATTTCTGCTTGATGTTGACTTTTCTCTCCTACTCTTCAGATGGTAAAGAGACTATAAAGGCTCCTTGAAGGCTAGAAGCATGCTTGCTCCTGTACATCTCCAGTTCATTTATTGAATAAATAAAATGCAAAGGTATGCTGAATAATTAGCTCAGCCACACTGGGGAGTAGGAGGAATAAATCCATTGCTGGCTTCCTATAATATTTAGATTACAGTTAAAATTCCCTGAGTGGCACAAGCCAGGCCTTGTGCAAGCTATTGCTCCTGTCCCAGCCATGCAGACTCAAGGGTGTCATGATGTCCAGAAGCAGGCAGTGCCTCCCAGACTCAGGGGGTTTGTGCATTTCTTTTGTCTGGGATATTTGTTTCATGAGTTTCCATCTGAATAGTTCCCTTGAAAGATTCCCTCTTGCTGAAAGATCACTTCTTTGGGAAGATTTTCTCAGACCATGCTCTCAGAATTTGCATCTTCTCCAATGTGCTTTTCCTCACTGGTTTGTTTCTTTCATATAACTTACCAACATTTAAATTATAGTTGAGTGTATTCTTGAGTTTTGCTGCCCAGACTCTCCCTGGTTCAGGATAATTTGAATTTAGCTTTTGAGAAACCAAGAGCTTTGGATGGAACCGACTTCATCCCAGGGCTCCAGGACCATATTGTATGACACAGAACAAAGCAATCACTGAACTTGACCCACCTGCTCATAGTGATGGGTTCAAGGATATTTCTTACTCTCAAATCAGAATAGTGTAGCCAAATGAAACTCAATTCTGGCCCATAACATGTGATTGGAGAAGTAGCTTCCTCTTTCTGATGGACATAAATTAAGAAAGGTAAACAGGGCAGAACTAGAGTAGCCATTTTACAGTGAAGAAAGAGAAAGGGGATTGTGTGTGCGTGTGTGTGTGTTCATGTGGTCTTTATGATTATCATTTAAATATGGCTCAATCTATACCTAAATTGGACCTACTGACAGAGTCTTCAGTTACATACATACCCAATATATAACTGATCCTTGAACAATGCAGGGACTAGGGGCACAGATCTCCTGTGTAGTTAAAACAAACAAGCAAGCAAACATATAACTTTGACTCTCCCCAAACTTAACTCCTAATAGCCTTCTGTTGACTGGAATCCTCACCATAATATAAAAGGTCGATTAACCATAGTTTGTATTCTATACGTATGATATACTATACTTTTACAATAAAATAAGCTAGAGAAAAGAAAATTTCCTAAGCAAACCATGAAGAATAGAAAATGCATTTATAATGCTTTGTTGTATTTGTCAAAAATACCTGCATATAAGGAGATCAATAGAGTTTAAACTCATGTTGTTCAAGAGTCAAATGTATTTCTTTTGCTTATCCATTTTGAGCTGAGTTTTCTGTCATGTTAAAAAAAATTAAGATAGATATGCTTGTTTCATGTCTGTCTTTAATATTAAATTAAAGCTTCAGAAGAGAAGGGATTAGGCCTCTATCCTACTTATATCACTCATACCTCATATAGTGGTAGTTATAGAATAAATTCTTTAAAAATTTTTTTTAAATTCATTTTTGAGAGAAAGAGTGTGAGTGGGGGAGGGTCAGAAAGAGAGGGAGACACAGAATCTGAAGCAGGCTCCAGGCTCCAAGCTGTCAGCACAGAGCCTGACGCAGGGCTCGAACCCACGAGCTTAAGACCATGACCTGAGCCAAAGTTGGACGCCCAACCAGCTGAACACCCAGGTGCCCCAGAATAACTTTTTAATAAGTATTTGTTGAGTGGATACATAAGGTACACTGCCAAGCTCCCAGAGGGCTCCAGGCTTCTCCAGATGTGGTCTCATTCAGACGTTTGCAGTGTCGCAAAGTCCTGGAGATGGTTGTGTTTCACAATAGTGACAAGCGTGGAACATTCGGGATACTAGCATCAGCTTGGAGATTTTTATAAGGATTTTTGTATCTGGGGAAATCTAAAGGAAGGCTCCGTGTTGAGGCATTTTCTGAGAACCTAGGTTAGGACGGGAATGTTCAGCTTCACCAGAAGTCCTACCTTGCCGCTAAAATCATTCTGGGACTGCTGACACTGAGTCAAAGAATCAGAATTTTCATATCAAAATAAGCCCTAGGGATTACTGTGCAGATACAGAAATGTATGCTCACATAGTTTAAGAATCGGTCATCCGTGTGGAACTGAGTGGCTCAATCTGTTAAGTGTTTGACTCTTGATTTCTGCTCAGGTCATGATCTCACAGTTTGTGAGTTCAAGTCCCATGTAGGGCTCTACACTGACAGTGTGGAGCCTGGTTGGGATTCTCTCTCTCCTCCTCTCTCCCTCTGTGCCCCTCTCCTGCCCATTCTCTCTCTCTCTCTCTCTCTCTGAAAATAAATAAATAAACTTAAAAAGAAAAAGAATTGGTCATCTAATCCATACACTTCACTATACACCAGGATTCTTTATTGCCCCTTCTCTTCTTTCACCCTCATTTTCTTCCTTCTCCTCTTTCATTTCAAATATCGTCACAGATGACTTTTTCTTTCCCTGCCAGCCACATCTGTAATGTTGGCACTATACTTATGCTGACAAATAGAACATGATGTTTGCCCTTAAGCACCTCACTATCTACTAGAAGATGGAGAAAAGGCAACAGCATGTGGTAATTATTAAAGGTTGTTGAAAGCCCTTTGTAGGGCATTGTATTCAGTCTGTTGGCTGAGGTGGGTGGTTGAAGGATGGTTATGGGGGACTACGAAAAGGCAAAGTATGGACTGAGTTCTGAATGCTGTCTCAGGTACAAGTTAGCAAAACATTAAGATTGGAGTTAAGGTGACTCTAAAAATTAAACATGCAAGAGTATGGCCTATCAGATGGATAGTGTTGAAAGATGAGACTGTAGAAGTACCTGGAGGTGGGGTATGAATGGCCTTGCTGGTCATGCAGGAACCTCTAACATTATTACAGGAATGGGGAGACTTGGAGAAGTTCTGAGCAGAGAAGAGGCATGGTGAAATGGCCATTAGAGAGTGACTGCTCTAACTGCCCAGATTGATGGGTGGATAAGACAGGTGACAGGCAGAGAGTTAGGAGGCTGCGTCGGAAATCAGGGTGGAGGTGGGGGGCTGGTGAAGGCTGGAGAAGGTGTGACAACACAGACTGCTATGACAAGACACCCTGACACTCTGATGCTTCACTAGCCTCCCTCCTCCCTCCTTCCCTCACCTTTAATGATTTCTGGATGTTCTGAAGTGGAACCTGGCAGATGGCATTTTAAGAAAAAATGACTTCACAGCCCCAGGTTCTTATCTGATTTATATATTTTCCTACCAGAAGGAGATGAGAATGCAGTACCTTCTTAGGTAATTAATGATTCAACATGGTGCCTTTGCAAAATGAAATTGAAGCGGCTGGGAGCCTCATTTGCAGCCATAAGAATTCAAAGGACACAAGAAGACTGATTTGTGATTGTTGCTTTTCCTCAATAAAAATTAAACTGATTACAAAGAGCTGACAATGAGACAATGTCTTGCGGAAGTAATGTTTCTGACATTTCGCTGAGTGTTTACCACAAATATTCAAATTTATCATTCTTGACATTCTTTAGAAAAATGGAGATAAAATATTATTTTGGTTCTGCAATATTTGCTTGTATGCACATTTATATGCATGCATAATTGATGGAAAATTAAAAGATTTCTGAGCTTCCCTCATATTCATTTTTTAAATTAAGGGCTTTGATGAGAGATCATGGAATTGAGCCCCTAGAGCTTGCACTTTGGATATAAAAAGCATTTAAAGAGTGATATCTATTTTCTGTACAGAAAATGTGCCTGTCATTAAAATCCTGGGATTCTTTTGTTAATTCAACTTATGGAGAAGAATTATTTTTTTATTATTTTTTTTATAAAATTTTTGTTAATGTTTTATTTATTTCTAGGAGAGACAGAGAGAGAGAGAGACAGCATGAGCAGGGGAGGGTCAGAGAGAGAGGGAGTCACAGACTCTGAGACAGGCTCCAGGCTCTGAGCTGGCAGTCAGCACAGAGCCCGAAGCGGGGCTCGAACCCACGAACCGCGAGATCATGACCTAAGCGAAAGTCGGACGCTTAACCGACTAAGCCACCCAGGCACCCTTGGAGAAGAATTATTAACAAAAATAATAATAGATAACATTTATTTGGACCTTAAAACTTACAGATATAATCATAGTTAAATATTTCAATGATCATTTTGATTTTATTGCTGTCCCATTTCACAGATGGGACAAGAATTCTTCTCCCTGTTTGATATCAGGCAAGTCCCTAAGCCTTTGAGCTTCAGTTTACTTGTCTGTAGTTGGAGCTGACTGCTGTTGTGTCATGGAGTTACTGTCAGGATCACGGGGTCCAAATAAAAAACAGCACCGCCAGTTGTTAGTAGTATATGTCGATATTATGATTGCAACCACTTCATCTATACTAGGCCAAATTTTATTCTTATTATTTTTATTTTTGAGAGAGAAAGAGAAGGAGTGCAGGGGAAGGGACAGAGAGAGAGAGAGGGAGGGATAGAGAGAGGGGGAGAGAGAGAGAGAATCCCAAGCAGTCTCCTCACCGTCAGTGTGGAGCCCAAGTCTGAGCCTTGAATGACTTGAGTCATCCAGGAACCTCTCCAGGTCATATTTTAATTCTGACTTCCTTATTTGTTTAATAATCTTAAAGTCATCCTAAATCAAATCGTTCTATTGTTACATAGACTCTTCCTTCACAATATGCTCTTTTTGTTTTCCCTTTATTCCACTCCTTCTGCCATTGACACTGGACACATTTTCACAAAGTTTCTCTAATGCCACTTACCTGGTCACTCCACCAGCCTTTCCATTCATTTCATCCTCCACTAGCACACTATGTGGATCTTCCAAAACATTAGCTTTGGTTATATTACTTTCCTTATGAATTTTGTGGTCTACAAAATTAAGAACATATCTCATCCCTTCACTCAAGGGCTCCTGTATCCAGGTACCTTCTAATTTCTCCCTATATGTTGTTTTTGTTGTTGTTGTTGTTTTTATGAATGCTAAAACAAGAACAGCTTTCACTGATGCAATGTTTTGTAATTTATCAAGTGTCTGTGGTTGCCCATGACACTTGATATGAAAATATTACACTCTTCTGTCATATCTATTAGAGACATGTTTAATGGTATTACACAGTGAGTATCACGGTGTCACCCGATGGGAAAAAAATGCATTTTATCTCAGATTCTTGAAAATAAGTGACTATTTCTAGATATGTAGACACCTGTTAAAATGGCTACAATTAAAGAAAAACCCTGACAATTCCAAATGTTGTTGAAGTTGAGGATCTTTCATACATATCTGTTGCAAATGCAAAATGGTACAGCTATTCTGGAAAACAGTTTGTCAGTGTTTAATAAAGTTAATAATGTATTTCTTAAATGACCTACCAATTCCATCTGAGTATTAAACATAAAGTAATGAAAAGTTTTGCATACAAACGTTGTCCACAAATGTTTAGCTTCATTTATAACAATTAAAAACAGCAGCTTTGTTTGTAATGGCCAAACCCTGGAATCAACCTAAATGTCCTTCAGAGGCTGAAGAGTTAAACAAACTCCGGTACATCCATACAATGAAACACTGCTCAGCAATGAAAAGGAGCAAATTATTGATTCACACAACAGTTTGGTGGCTCTTCAGCATAATAAACTGAGTGAAAAAACAGCCAATTTAAAACATTATATACTGTGTATAATCAACATTCTCAACATAACAAAATTGGAGAGATAGCAAATAGATGGATGGCTATTAGAGGGTAGAGGGAAGGTATGACAATTAAAGAAGTATTAAGGATTTCCTTTGTGATGACAGAATAGTCCTGTATCTTGATTGTGCTGGTGGTTTTACAAAACTATACAGGTTATGAAATGTCGAACCATTCACACACATAGACACAAACACAGAACTGAGTTATATGGAAGCTGGAAAATTCTGAATATAGTCTATAGATTATTTATTACTATTAGGGAGTGAATGGTTACCATGGTAAATGAAATGGTATGTATCGTTGGAGGAAACTGAATGAAGAGGAGAGTAGAGTTTTCTTTACTATTTTTGCATCTTTGATGTCAGTCTAAAATAATTTCAAAACTTAAAAAATGTTTTTAAAATATGACAGAGGTAGTAAAGATATTTACAAAACCATAACAAAGACTAAAAAGTAAATTATACAGAGAGAACTTAGATACAAAACTGTCTGACCAGCTCAGGAGATAGCTGCCATCATACCATCATCATTTTCATTAACAGCAACAGCCAGCATGTTGAGGAGAAGCAGAACTTTTTAAAATTTATCTATTTTGGAGAACAAATGATATAGACTCAGTCTTTATTTTTATTTTTTTAACATTTATTCATTTTTGAGAGAAAGAGTGCGAGTAGGGGAGGGGAAGAGAGAGAGGGAGACACAGAATCGGAAGCAGGCTCCAGGCTCTGAGCTGTCAGCACAGAGCCGGACACGAAGCTCGAACCCACGAGTAGTGAGATCATTACCTGAGCCTAAGTCAGACACTTAACTGACTGAGACACCTAGGCGCCCCAGGACTCAGTCTTTAAAGTCTATATTTTGGGCATATGCTTAAGATCTTTCTAAAGCAAGAAGTACTTGTGACCCAAAATATTTAACATCTGACCCAAAATAGAAACCAATATGAAAAAAAGCCAGGTTGTTCTATTAGAAAGGTAATTTGTAAGCTGATTGAGAAGTCCTAGTCTAGAAATCGATTTAAAATTCTTGAAATGTTAGAAAGGGGGGAAAAAGCCATCATACTCACAATCTGACACAAAGCACGTTGGTCCCACAGGCTAAACAATCAGAGCTTCTACTGGGGTGATAGATGTTACAGATTATTTTTTAAATCTTTTTTTTTTTTTTTTACAAAAAAGAAACCAGAAACCAGCAGCACACACAATATCCTCTAGAATTTGTAGTATGTTCCTTGGTACTATAACCCATGGAGTAGCAGAGATTTCATATTCCAAGAAGGATCTCAGTGGATCCTTTTGCATTTGTTCATTAATTTATCCTTTCATTTATTGGTCAATATTAATTATTTCTGTATTATGTGTCATGAACTATGCCAGTAGCTGGAGATACAACAATGAACAAGAAAGCATGAGTTCATGAAGCCATTATATTATATAGTAGTTAAAACAAAATTAAAATTGTGACAAGTGCAACACAAGAAATGGGCATGATGTTATAAAAACATATAACAGGTATGCTGATTGATTCTGGAGTTAGTGATAGCTTCCTAAAACCAGTCTCCTTCACCCTATTTCCAATTGTGGAAAGACAGCAGAGATCCAGTGGAGTAGAGATGGTATTGAAGGAGTGTCCCAATCCGTCATGATCCAGGGTGAGAGGGGGGTCCTTGAAGTGGGGTGTAAGAGCTGGATGGTGGAGGCTGCTGATCTGGACTCAGGGTAGGCAATTTCAGGGACAGATTGCTAGGTCCTGTGAGAATTTTTGGAGTAGCAGGTCTAACACCTTAGGTGGCCATGAGCAATACTCAGTTCCCTGATGAGGAAAGAGAACTGGGGAACCATCATACTTGTAGTTGGAAACATAGCAGACCTCAAAGAACTGAGCAGAGAATAGGTATATAGTCTCAGGAGGCTGGTATCTGATCTGGGAAACTGGCTAGAAGGAAGATGGTCCTCCCTAAGGCTGAACTTGAAGCCTATGGGTTAAATCCAGCTAATGCATATGACTTTTTCAACTTAGAGTAATTCCTCAGTCTACTGACTAATTTCTTCAGCCTTTTCCTCCATCTATAGGTGGTGTTTAATCCTAACTTGAAGCAGGAAAAGCTCAAACTGTGTGAACTTTTTTGGCCAGCTTTTGAAGATCAGTTTGATAACTGACTGACTGCTTCTTTATAGACCTTAAAGGTTTACTGGTTCTTCCAGTGTGATCTTGTTTGCCAAGGAATAAAAACAAGTTCCCCAGAGGGCATTAAGTGGCATTGCTCTCTACAACACTTGAAAATGGCCTTCCTGACCAATTCTGAACCTTTACTCAGCAAACTGTAGTCTGTTTGTCTACTCAGGACACCAACATCAAGGCTCGTTAAGATACCAAAAGAATCTGAATTCTTCGATTACTAAACTTCTCACCGTGTTTTCTCTGCAAAAGTGTGTATGTCTGGGTTTTATTGAGAGTTCTAATATCCAAGAATTACCATGATAAGGGTGTAGGTCAAACTCCTCCACCCCACCATGAATAAATGAAAAATCAAAGTGAAGTAGAAAAAGGGAAAAAATGAGTGCCAAGAGTTTTAATGGAGGAAAGCACTGCCAGGTGGGGTGGATAGGGGGAGTTTCAAAGTGGAGGTTCAAATGAATAAAGCTTTAAAGACTTGTAGTGCAGAGGCCATGCAGTTATATTACTCAGAGCTCCTTGGAAGAAACCTGCCACACAAAAGCAGGGTGGATTGCTGTACCCATGAGTCCATATAGCATCCACCTGAGGCCATGATTCCCAGCCAATAACCCCTGGGGTGACTAGGGCATGGCTATTCCTTTCCAGTGTGGGGCTCCTCCAATGAGCAACTTTTGCTCCCAGACTCCCCTTGACCTGGTTGAAATTTTCTCAGCATTGTCGTATAGTCTGAGGCTTCTTTATACCTCCTCTTCTTTCCTTCCTTCTTCCCTTTCATGAGTGCAAGAGCTACATCGTAGTCTGGAGACTCTTCCCACTTACTCCTATGCACACAGTAATTTATCCTTCACAGGTGTTTCTACAGAGGCATTTATTTCTCCAATAAATCTCGTGTACTTCTAATCCTGTCTTGGTGTCCACTTCATAAATGTTCTGATTCAGATAGGGTTTTTGGATGATTGATTTGATTAATGGTTGGATTAATCAGCATGATCACAGCTCTGCTTAATTTAATGGATATATCCACACCCAAGTCTCAGTCATGTGCACCATCTCCTTTGGTTCCTTAAGAATTGAAGCCGAGAAATATCTAGACCTGTAACAGCACTCCAGCTGGTCTGAAGGGTTAACACTGCTGCAAGGTAACACACTTCCTGCCTGTTAACTTAAGGTCCTTGATCTCTAACAGCACTCATTAACTTTTTTGAGATTTGAAGACCACTGGCCTTGGGGAATGAAGGACCAGATGTCCCCAGGCCACAGAGTTCAGTAGATCTATTTGAAGCCCCCTTAGCTTTCTGATTAGCTCAGCAATCTTTTGAGAAATGTTTTTCTTTTTTAAGGACACACAAATGACTTTACTGACCTCCCTTTGCACATCTATGGGCCTTGACCTCCTTTGCAGAAAGAACAGAGTACTCTTGCACAACCCCTGGCCAACAAGGAACCAGACCTTCTTTCACAACACCCCACTGGGCACAAAGGAACTAAAACTTCTTGCACAGTCTCCAAGCACCAAGATAACTCTGTAGCTGACTCCATAGATTCTGCACATAAGCAAGAAATGTCACTGAACACTGCATTCCCTTAACTGATTAAATTCATTTAAAAATCTCTGGGCCCAGGGGCACCTGGGTGGCTCAGTTGATTAAGCATCTGACTCTTGGTTTCAGCTCAGGTCATGATCTCATGGTTCCTGAGTTCGAGTCACACATTGGGCTCTATGCTGACAACATGGATCCTGCTTGGGATTATCTCTCTCCCTCTCTCTCTGCCTCTCTCTACTCATGTGTGCTCTCTCTCATCCTCTCCTCCCCTTTTCTCTCTTTCTTTCTCTCCCCCCCTCAAAAAATTAATTAAAAAAAAAAACCCTTAATAAAAATTACGTAAAAATCTCTGGGCCAGGAGGAAACCTGGGCTTTGGCCTGTGGACAAGAGTCTGCCTTCTTTCTAGGTAGCCAGCCTCCCAAATGAAGCTCATATTCCTTTCCAATCAAAACTCATCTATTGAGTACTGGCCTTTTGAGACATAGACAGCCGAACTTGGGTTTCAGTAACAGAACATGCCAAGTGGAATAGAGCAGCTAACACTGAAATCATCTTGTATTCTGTCTGAGCAGTGGTCCTTGTGACCTCTCTCCTGCTTTCCCTCAGATTTCTTTCAGACCTTCTCAACCTCAATCCTATCTAAAGAGCAGAATCTGCCTCCATTCTCTGCTGAGAGTTAATGCTTTTATAAATTGTCAGGCCTTTCTCCCCTCAGGCTGGTTCTGTCTCAGGTACTGGACCTCAAGAGACATTATCTTGGCCTCTGATCAATCTATTCATTCATCCAACAAATCCTACCTGAGGACTTATAAGAGTGACAGTTATTTAATTCAGTGAAGAGAGTAGACCGTGGAACCCAAATGCCAGTCATTAGGTGTTAAGAGATCAGCTCCATCATTTCAATCAATAGGACTTAAATTCTCCATGACTCAGTTTCCTTAGCTATAAAAAGAATAATAAGTTAGCTATCCTATGGAATGACACTGAGAATATAAAATATAATACAGATAAGCATTTAGAACAGAATCTGCTACACAGAAAGTATTCCCAAGGGGCCTGGGTGGCTTAGTCAGTTAAGCGTCACACTCTTGGTCTTAGCTCAGGTCATGATCTCATGGTTCATGAGTTCATGCCCCACTTTGGTCTCCATGCTTATAGCACGGAGCCTGCTTGGGATTCTGTCTCTCCTCTTTGGCCCACCCCCATCTCTCAGAAGAAATAAATGTACTTTAAAAAAAGAATGTATTTATAAAAATGATTATTAGTCATTGTATCTATGTGTCATAATCTGTGTCAGGATTCAAAGATGCAATAGTTAATGAAAGAGATAGCCATGTCCTCAAGAAACTTTTGTTTTAGTGGAGGAGGCAAACACACACACACACACACACGTAAATTAAATACTTTTTAATTAAAAATAATATGATTTTGCATGGTATTAAGTGCTGTAAAAGGGAAGGGGATACTGGGCTAGTATGGTGCCACATAACTAGAGCAGTCAGAGACAGCCTCTTCTCTGGGGAAGAGCATATCAGGAAGAGACAAAAGCATGTGCAAAGACTCTGTGGCAGAAAGAAGCTTAGAGTGTTAGAAAATAAAAAAGACATCTTAACAAATATATGCATCTTAGAAATCTATGCTAACGTACATTCTAGATACACTCTAGGCTGGCTCCTTAGAGCCACCTGCACATTTTGCCTGGCTCCCTGCAGAGGTTTAATATTGTTAAAATTCCCCTGATGTTTTACATGTCATAGCCCCATCTTTACCCCCACATTACACGCAGGTATTTTTTTGAAGTAATTGCTCTAATTATTCCTTGTGTATGAGCCAACTTGTCCCTGTTTGTCCCACATGTTTGTCCCTGTGTTTGTCCAACTCACCACTCTGAGAAGCATCCAACTTAGAAGAGCATAAAATCTGGATCCAGCTCCCTAAGTTCCCACCATCATTTGACCTTGGGCTAACTACTTTACCCACCTGTGTTTCTGATTACTCATCTGTAAAATGGGGATTAAAATTTTCTTCCAATCCATGAGGCTACTGTAAGCATTTGATAGCTTAGTATAAATAAAAGAGTCTTACATCTAACAGCCTGTAAATGTTAGCCATTATTATTAACATTATCATTATCATTTTATAGGCTCCGGCTCTTCCCTCAGGGCTCTCTCCTTGGGGACACTGTCAGTGATTCACTAGGTGTTCATGAAACTCGCCTTTCTCTGCACTTATGGACAGTCTCCCACAGACTTCCCCAGCCTGGGTTTTGGGCCAGCCAGGAGAGGAAAATTCTGAGTGGCATTGGGAATGATTCAGTTCACATGCACTCATCCAAACACACCCTCTACCTCTTTAACTCCTCACTGCCACCTGAAATGGTGCATCTGCCTTCTCTGTGTGTTCAGTTTCTTGCTGTGTTGATATTCTTCCCTATGTTCCATCATAAATGATAATTCTAGGGAGAAGCAACTGACATTTTAAATAATCATGATCTTCAGCAAAATGGCACTAATTTTAATGCTTTCAACTGCTGCTCCTTTTGAAGGCACAAAGCAGCCAGACTTCCTTTTCACTGAAGAGATTGCTAATGTGATGACATCCAAACCATCAGCTGCCTCCCACATGGATATTGACAGCTGGGGTGCTTTCAGTGTTCTCCACAGCTATCGCCCCTCTCCATTTGCCTCTCTAAATGAGATTGAAATGGTAGCATTTCACTCCAGTTGATACCAGGGGGTTCTGCAGATTGACAGATATAATTATCATGTTTGCTTCCCGGCATGTGGTATCTAAGTAATAGTCTCCATATTTATCCAGTGTTAATCAGGAGAGAGTCCAATCAATTGGAGAGGGTGTTTTCAAACCAGGCTCTTCCTAGAGAACTCATCCAATAATGACGGTTCTCATTTCTGATATGAGGCTGGATTCTTGCCCCAGTTCTATCTCTGAGGAACAGTTAACACCCAAAGGGCCTGGGCCTTCATGAGAGTAATGGGGTCAGTAAAGAGGACCTGCAAAAAGGCCCAGCCCCATTCGTCTTGAGGAGATGGAGCAATGCAGGCACTTCATCACCAACGGAATAATCAGAGATTGACGAAAGTGAGAAAATAACATTTGCGGTTTGGGAATTTAGTTAGTAAAAGCAGTAAGAAGGGTACACCAACGCATTCTTTTGTTGTTGGTTTATTTGCTTGTTTGTGGCAAAGGAATGAGGATCGTGGCTTCTGGTGCTCTAATGAACTTTAAAGATGATCTAGCATGCCTCCCTTCTTCCTTTTTATAAGGGAAAATATCAGGCCTTCTCCACTAGTCTAGAGTCATTCGGCTAGATAGGGGGAGCCCAGAATTTACATGGAGAAAGAAGACAAGACATGAAGCAGCATTATAAATGGTTGACACATTTGTTACAGCTATTTTGATTTATATCGTCCTTGACTTGAGGAAAAGGAGGGGCCCTTCAAACATATGTGGCCTAACCCCCATTCTCCAACACCCTGAGAAGGACAATCCAATCTCTCCTTGGTGTATGGCCATCCATACATCAAGAAGAGTCAGAGATATCTTGGCCTTGGCTCACTTCAGGCTCTGTTCTGACAGCTCAAAGCCTGGGGCCTCCTTCAGATTCTCTTTCCCCCTTTCTCTCTCTGCTCTTCACCTGCTCTCTCTCTCTCTCTCTCCCTCTCAAAACTAAATAAACATTAAAAAATTTAAAAAAAGAAAAAGAAAATCCCTCTAGGTCAGACAGTGGACAGTAACAGAACTTCAATTGTATAATTGAAGTTTTTTCTTAGCCACAGTGCCATGCTGTCTTTCATATACCAGGTGTACTCAGATCACCAGTTTAAGGAAAATATCCAAGAGAGGGAGAAGGAGAAAACAAAGGGGAGTTTTGGCCTGATGTTTCTTTAGGGAAAAAGTCCATAATAAACAGTGATAGATAGCATGTGCTCAGGCAGAAATGAAAGCTCAACCCAAACAGAACTTAAAAGCAGATAAACACAGTCAGCTAGTTCTGATTCTCCAGCTGCTGTGTGTCTTCTGGGGAGGTTCATCAAATGGCCCACTGCCTCCTTGTCTGTTTATTTTGTTTTGTTTGTAAGCTCACTGAGCAGAAACCAGTCTCTTCTCTGTGGCACACCCGTAAAAGTTAAATAACACTTCTATTAAAAAACCTGGGGAGGGCTCATTCCATTTCCTTTGGAGACCTAGTCACCACTCTCCTGCCTCTAGTGTGACCATCAAAATGGGTTTTTTTTTCCCAGTGTGTATGGTAAGTCTGCTCCAATTGGTTGGGATATTTTCCTAAAAGAAGAAAGTGGGCAATCCCAGCCACACCATATCTTTTAAGCTTACCTGGAAAGGGAAGAGTGGATATGGACATTTCTTAAAACAATAGTTCATTATGTTCAACCACTGTTCTAAGTAGCTTACCCACATTAGCATATTGGCCGCTCACAGTAATCTGTGGAAACAGGTGTCATGATCACCCATGGTTTAGAGAGGAAGGACGAAACTGTAGTATAAAAGGGTATACACTTAAACATGGTCATAATGTCCGTCCACAGCAGAGGCAGGACATTCACTCATCTTGCTTTAGAACCAGGTATAGGAACTACAAGGAGAATGCCATTTATGTGTAGAGGTGGACAAAAAGTTCTCTCTGAGGAGGAAACATCTGAACTGGGATATGGAGCATGTGGAGGGACTGGGAAAAGAGCATTTTGATCAGAAAGAACAAGTGCAAAGACTCCAAATGAGAACTAAACACTTTCAAAGAAGAGGCAAAGATGCCACGATGGCTCCCGCAGGATGTCTGAATTAACAGTAGAGATGGAATTCCGCTTCACACAGTGTGTTGTCAAGCCCCACAGAAACCAAGCTGCTAACGGACTCACTCAAGCCTACTGAGTGCTGCAGAGACCTTCAGGTAAGACTAAGACATAGAACTGCCCATTGGTTTTGTATTCTGGAGATCTTAACAAGAGTAATATCCATGGCATAGTGGTTGGCAGAAACCACATAGATGAGGTGGGAAGAGTAAACAGGACACTGGGAAGAACAGACAGCAAGTGTCAACATCTGTCTTTTGTTTTTTTTTTTGTTTTGTTTTTTTGAGAATGCAAGAGGAGAATGTGAGATCAAGAGAAGGTGTGTGACAGGAAAAAAAAGACGTGTGAATGCTTGATAACATTGATCCAAGAGAAAGAGGATGAGTCATGATATGCAAGGGAGAAATTGATTATGTCCAGAAACATTGGTGCATGATTTGATTCTTAGCCTTTGGTTAAAAAGGATTTATGGACATCTAGGAATTATGAATGTGTGTTCCATCCTGTTTATTTTGTTCCCATACTATGTCCTTTCCTTCACTCAGTGAAGCCAAGCATGATCAATATATAATATACATGTTGCTTTTATTGGCAGTGGTTTTATTTTTTTCCTCAAAGCTCATTGATTAATTCTCTCCTTTGTGATAATTAAATGCAATGATCAGCCAATTAACTTATTATCTCATTCTCTCAACAAATATGTTTGACCATGTTCAATATGTCCAATACTATAACAAATGGAGTGATATAAAGATGGATAATATAAGCATAAGATGGCTGCTCCTAAGAAGATCTCACTTTTAAGGGATAAAATGCAATATATTACACCACACATAGTACTCCTTTGCTCAACAAATGTAAGTTTCCTTTTCAATCTGTGGGATTGGAAGGAGACAGATGTATAAATCAGTGAATCAGAATTTTAAGGATTTTTAGAGCTCTTTTCCTTTATCTGCTGTCCCTTTTTTAATTTCTTCTTTTCTTGAATATAATATATTATGCATAATAATGAATATATAGTACATTATACCTGAATATATATAGACTATATATCTGAATATATATATATAGAGAGAGAACAGATAATAAGCTTTTACAAATAATTAAAAAACTGATTTTCCGATTAAAAGCTGGGAAAATGACTTGTATAGACACTTCACATATACGCACATGCACACACACACAATATATATATGTATATATATGTATATAAATGACCAATGAACATATAAAAAGGTATTCAGAATTATTAGCTAGCAGGAAAACACAAATTGTAACCACAAAGAGATACCAATTCACAGCTTCTGAAATAGATCAACTTAGAGAGATTGATGAAAAATGTTGGTGAGGATGTGGACCGCTGGAATTCTCATACATTACCAACAGGTGGGAATGGGAGTGTAAAGTGCTGCAAGCAATTTGGAACACTATTTGGCAATCGAACATACAACTATCTAAAAACCCAGAAATCTCCACACCTAGTCATCTATCCAAAATAAATAAGCTATCATCACACATTTTTCAAGAATGTGTACAGCACCTTTATTCATACTAGTCACAATTTAAATGTTCATCAACACTTCAACTGATAAACAAATTGTGGTATAGTCATACAAAGGAATACTATTCTTAATGAAATGGAACAAACTACTGATGTACATAACATAGTGGATGGATCTCAAAAATATTATTCTGAGATAAAGGAGTCAAACACAAGATAGTATACACTGTATGATTCCACTTATATGAAGGCAAAACCAATCTATGGTGATAGAAATTAGGACAGTGTGCCTGAGTGGCTCAGTGGGTTAAGTGTCTGACTCTTGATTTTGGCTCAGGTCATGATCTCATGGTTCATGGGACTGAGCCCCATGTTGGCTCTACACTGATAGGGAAAAGCTTTTTTGGGATTCTCTCTCTCCCTCTCTTTCTCTGATTGTCCCCCTCCTCTCTCTCTCAAAAATAAATATATAAACATTAAAAAAATAACAGTGTTATCTGTGGGGTTAGGATTGACTAGAATAGCACAAGGGAAGCTTTTGATGGAAATGGTCTGAATCTTGATTGAGGTGGTGTGACACAGGTATAAAAATGGTCAAAACTCATCAAACTGTACACTGGGCAGGGTGCACAGAATTTCAAGTAAACCTCATGACCTTTGTCTTTAGTGTGACTCCTGAGATTTCTTTACAGTACAGGACAAAGGAGGAATTATTTAGGTGCATGTAATATAATCACAGGAACCCTTTGAAAGCATAGTTTTCTCCATTTGCTGGCAGAATGAAAAATCAGGGAGCTTTAAAACATGAGAAATATTTTTAATATCTTTTTAATTATTATTTTAAGTTTGTTTATTTATTTATTTATTTATTTAGAGAAAGGGTTTGGGGGGGGCGGGGCGCAGAGAGAGAGAGAATCCCAAGCAGGCTTCATGCAGCAGCACAGAGCCCGATGACAGACTCAAATTCATGAACCATGAGATCATGACCTCATGACCTGAGCTGAAATCAAGAGTCAGACACTTAATTGACTGAGCCACCCAGTGCCCCAAAACATGAGAAAGATTTAAGGCACCTTTGCCGATTTGAAGATAAAGGAGGTCACATGACAGAGAATGAAGAAGGTCTCTAGAATTTGAGGGCTGACTGACAGCCAGCAAGAATATGGGGACTTCAGTTCTACAACTGCAAAGATTGCACTCTATCATCAGCCTGAAGAGTTGCAAGTGGATTCATTCCCAGAGCCTCCAAATGAGAGCCTGACCTGGCTGACACTTTGAATTTGGCCTTGTGAGAGCCTAAGTAGAGAACCAAGTTGACCCCTCCCATCCATCTGACCAACTGTAAGACAAATAAATGGGTGCTGTCTAAAGCCATTAACCTCGTGGTAATTTGTTATTAAGCAATAGAAAACTAAAACACTTATGATCACCATATGTACCTATTGTCTCTCTATTTCTATATGCATATGTTTATTTCAAGGAGTTTAGGTGGATTTAGAAACACGCTGATTTTTAAAACACAGATAAGAAGCTGAGTTTATCTCATGGATGTAGGTAGAATAAAAGGCCTCTGCTTCCATAACTGGTAAGGTCTATGAAGCTGGTAGAAAAAACACAGGACTAGAGCTGTTTGCATTACTGGAAAAAATACATGTATGTTTAAGGGTATCAATATTTTTGTTTTTCTAAGCATGCTCCTATCCATTTTTCCCTTAGCTAACATTTATTGAGCTTTTACTATGTACCAGCCATTCTCTTACGTTCTTTCCACATATTAACTTATGCAATCCTCACAGAAAACCTGAGAGGTAGATAGGTACTTTCATCATCTCCAGTTTACAGATACCTCACTTCAGGATAACAAATAACTGACATAGTAAAAGGTGGTCTTCCTCTAGAGCTCCAGCTTTTCACTACAAGGCTATATCTTGCCCCTGTATCTTCTGTTATTCCCTCGTACCCCAAATTCAACCCATCAGAGCATCCTAAGAGCACTGCCCTCTAATTATATCTTACCCTATTCAGGCTACCATCATGTCTGTCCTGGACAATTGGAATAGCCGCCTCACTGTCCTCCCTGCTTTTGACCTTGGCCCCATACCCCCTTGCTCTTTTCTCCTTTCTCCTTTGTGTCTCATTTCTCTCCTCTGCTTAAAACACTCTGATGGCTTCAAGTGCAGTTAGAATAAAGATCTTGGGGTGCCTGGGTGGCTTAGTTGGTTGAGCACCTGACCATTGATTTCAGCTCAGATCATGATCCCAGGGTCATGGGATATAGCCTCACATCAGGCTCCACACTAAGCCTGCTGAAGATTCTCTCTTTCACTCCTTCTGCTCCTCCCTGCTTATCCTCCACTTACTCTCTCTCTCTAAATTAATAATTAAAAAAATAGAGTAAAGTTCTTACACTAGATTTCAGGAACTTTCAGCAGTATCTGGAGATGTTTTGTTTTGGGGGTCATGCATTAGGGGCAGGAGTGCTTCTGGCATCTAGTGGGTAGGAGCCAGGGATGCCATTAAACATTCTACGATGCACACGTTATCACCCCCAAACAGAGAATTATTCAGCTCACAGTGTCAGTAGTGCTGAGGTGAGATCCCTGCTTTGCTGGACACAGCATCATATTAAAAGCTGAGAGTATCACCTGTCTTCCAGCCCTGTTGTTTAGGAGCTCCTGGGCTCCCACCGGATTGTCATGAGGATATAACACTGTGTGGGCCAGGGAATCCCAAGATGAGGGTTCACTCCGGCACAGAGTGGTGAGCTTGCTCAGGAAGTGAGGAGGCTCACGGGGGGCTGAGATTGAGAACCTGAGATTCTGCAAGTGGCAAATAGAATTCTGAAGAGTGATGATAAAAGAGGGGAACATTCTTCAAAGACATCATAAAGGAGTGGCTGCTGCTGTTTTGACCTCCTTTTCTCTTGCAGCTCCTGTTCATTGCTCACCCACACTGAAATGTTAATGATTAACATAGTAGCACATTTATATAAGGATCGTTTTCAGTAACCTTCTTTTCTTGTAAAATAATACAAGCTTAATGTAAAAAAAAACCTTTGGGAGATAATTTTTTTAAATTAAGAAACCAAAAGAACTGGGAAGGAGAAAAATATATAATTCCACTACTCAGAAATAACCGCTGATACTACTTTGGGGTGCGTGCGTGTGTGTGTGTGTGTGTGTGTGTGTGTGTGTGTGTAAAGCCAATGTTTTATCAAGAACATCCTCTCATGCCATTAAAATTTTGAAGACCATTGTATAATATTCTACTTTATGGAAGCGTTGTTGACTTTCAGACTCTTCCCTGTTTTCATCATTGAGATGGACAGACAGCCCCCACTTCAATGATGTGCTGCCAGAATGAACGGAGAGACTGTTTACTCAACAAACATTTATGAGATGTTTTCTATGTGTCAGACCTTATGCTAAGTGCTGTGTGTAAAACATGAATAAAATAAGACTTCTACATTCCAGATGAATCAACTAGCAGCACTGGGTGTTGTGTGGGCAGAGAGCTGATGAGAAGCTGGAATCAGCTTCTGTGGAGGCTCTTGAGAATCACTGCTTTGGTGATGAACTTAGCCAGAAAGACCATTTGCAGCATCCTCCTGCTAATCCAGAAGCTTCTCATTTTCACTGAGCCCCACTCCTCTGCCTATCCCAACTGTGTGTGGGCCTCTAAATCCGTGTATGGAAAACTATCCTACTTGGGCTACATATTAGTCTTCTAGGGCTCTTATAGCAAATTACTATAGACTGAGCAGCCTAAACAACAGGTTTATTTCTCACAGTTCTGGAAGCTGGGATGTCCAGGATCAATGTTTCCAGTCAGTCTGGTTCCTATGAGAGCTCTCTTCCTGGTTGCAGATGGTCATCTTCAATACCATCACGTAAGCCTCACCCTCATGACCTCCACTGGCTCTCATCACCTCCCAAAACCCCATCTTCAAATACCATTACATTGGGGGCTGCAGCAGATACATTATGAAGAGGCACAGTTCAGTCCATAGCAGGTGACCTAGAGAGTATTTATTTTGTAATTTGTAAAATCTTAATTGTATTCTTTAAAAAATGTGCCCATGCATACTGGAGATAATCTGTTATCAAGTCAGTATATATTTCCCCTTTATCACCTCCCATGTGGATCTTCTTATACATATTATATATTATACTTTAACATCAGTTCACATGAGTATTGCACAAACATTTATAAATTCACATTCTATGCTGGTTGCTGAGGCTAGTGGCAGAGAGGTGAATCTGATCTTACAGAGCTCAGAGTCTAATATAAATTGGAAGGTTTTTTCCCAAGTTTCACAGTTAAACAAATGTTTCACCGAATATTATTTACATCTAACTCTGCATCTAACTGGCATGTGTGTTTTAAGAAGAGCTGTGTGTGTGTGTGTGTGTGTGTGTGTCTATGAGCTAACATGTGCTCTGTAATTTCTTTCAAACACTGAGTCTGTTAATACCTTCTATAGGAGAGTCACATGTTTGATGCTCACCACACGAACCTTTGAATGTCCCACACCTTTCACAGAGTTGCATGCATGACAGACATTCCATGATGCTGATTGAATGAGTGAGGAAGGCGTTGGCATTTCCAGGTTGGTTAGCTCAGGCCCCCATAACAAAACACCACAGACTGGGTCGCTTAAATAACAGAGGTTTCTTTTCTCTCAGTTCTGTAGGTGGAAGTGTGAGATCACAGTGGCAGTCTGGGCTTATTTTGACAAGGGCCTTCTTCCTGGCTTGTCCATAGCCATCTCCTCATGGTGTTCTCACATGGCAAGGATACAGAGAGGGAGAGTAAGATCTCTGGTGTCTCTTCTTATAAAAGCACTAATTCTATTGGATTAGAGCACTAACCTTATGACTTCATGTGACCTTAATTATTTTGGTAAAGGTTTTATCCAGATACAGTCACACGGGGAGTTAAGACTTCAGCATATGATATTGGGGGGGGGGGTTGGACACAAACTCTCAGTCCATAACAATTCCCATTTTACAGATAGAAAATTGGGAGATGACAGGATGTCAATTGTGCTTTGTCCCAAATGCTAACTCTCTCTCTGATGGGTAGTGGCTGCTTGGAGCCTGAGAGAGGAAGGATTCTGAAGCCACACAGAGGCTCAGAGGAGAGCTGGGCATGAATCTGTTAACCATGAGTGTATGGGCATAGAGCAGGAATGAGCAGCTGGTGTTCTCCATCACTCTGCCTGGCACTGCACAGCATTATCTTACTCTTTAGTACTCACATCCTGCAAGGAAAACATTTTCTTTCACAGACTACAATGATTCCTTAAAGCTAGAGAATTTAAATACTTTTACCAGAGGGCAGTTAAAGGTTGAACTTCTATTTGAACTGGTGTAAGTGCCTTTGTATGGTACCACTAATTTACCTTGGATTCCTTTAATGCTCAGTATTTTGTCAGTTTCTCATTTCACAATACATAAAAAAGCATATATTCATCAGTCAAATCACAGTGCTCAAGAAAGTAGGAGCACAGTTCACTCTTAGAGATCATCTGAATTTAGTGATTTAAATATACATATATATACATATAAATATATATAATTTTTTGTCAGTGAGATGTTACCAGAAGTCAAATATATGAAATAAGTGAAAAGCAGAGTTGAACAGGACAAAAGCTCCCTTTTGCCACTCCCAGATCTCTGGAAATATCCCCCAAGAAACCCCAGAATTCCATGGAACATAATTTATAAACCACTCATCCAGCTCGCCTTCTTTATTCAGTTGAGGAAGGCACCAATTACTTACTGAAGGTCACACATCTAATTAATGGCAGGACCAGGTGTCTAGCTCTGGCCTCTTGATTTTTAACGCAATGCTGCTTCTAATACACAGGTGTTGAAATATTTTTAAAAATTGTCTGTCACTTTGAGGCACCAAGCTCCTCTGGAATCACAACTGAATTATGTAGGGCACGTGAGGTTTCTTGAAAATCCCAAAGAAAACAAAGGGAAATTGGAAAAGCACTGTGGGATTGACTGCAAACAATTGAAATTCTTCTCAGTTAAATGTCGAGATGAAAAGGCCAAGACAAGCACAGTTCTGCAAAGAGGAGAAATGAAAAGTCAAGTCAGAGAGCTTTACAGATGTCGATATTGTGCTGAGAAGACTTAGTTCCAGAAGAAAAGAAAAGCTCTGGTTACGGAGCACATGCCAGAGTCTGGTTCCAGTGTAAATGCCCAGTCTGACATTGGCTCAACTTGGTGTATGTTTAATGAATATTTCAGAGGTTCCTACAGAGTTGAGGGACTTTTGAGGTCAACGCAGCCCATCTACCACCTCATGCAAGAATCCTTTCCATAGCAACTCATATTTAAGTGGGCTATCCACTCTCATCCCTTGTAGGATAGCTCTGAACACCAGCAGGACCACACTAGTATAGAAAGATTAAAAAGACAGGGGGAAGGAAAACTCTTTCTGTGAAATTAAATTCACCTCATTCAATTTTCCCAACAACCTGTTGATGATGGTACTATAGTCATCATTTACAGATGACCAAAAAAAAAAAAATGAAACTCAGAAAAGTGAGACAATTGATTTTATGGGACATAGCTAGTTATGTAGCAATTGGCACATCAGCCCAGGTCTGCCTAAAGTCTTTCTACTGTTTAGAAGAGACCATTTGTGAGCACAGATATTGGTTTCTGCTTTCCTTCGTGGGCTAGCCACTGGGATATATTCTCTAGACTCTCGTACTCAGCTTCAGTGAGCCCAGGAAACTGATTTATGGCCAATGTCACCAGAAGTGATGGGAACCATGTCCAAGGCTGGCCCTTAAGAACACCTGTTCCTTTCCACTAATAGGGAGAAAAGAGAGAAAGCTCTGAGGATCTTGAAGGGGATAAAGCTACAGGATGAAAGAAGTCTGGGTCCTTGAATAACTTCATGGAACTAAGCCAGTCATTATTTTCAGTTGTGACTGTGGAGTAACAGAACCTGGAATTTCAATTGTTTGTTAGTTCTTGCAATCAAACATCAGGAGAAGGTGGCTATAACCACAGCGCCATGGAAACTCAAGCCAGCATTGTGATGTTCCAGGCTAGAACTTTTACCAGGTCACCTACTGCATAATTATGGGCTAAAGGGCACATCTGGATTCCCATTACATTTAGATGAAATTGGCAAAGAACTGTGATAGGGAAATGTGGTATCAGACTCCTGCCCTCATTCAAGGTTAAAAGGCTCATTCCCCCCAAGGTGAAGGAAGCATTTACCTTCCTACTAAGAGATAGCTCTGGGATGAAAAAATCCACCTCAGATGACATCATAACCCCTTCCAAGGCACATCATTTATCCAATGATTAGTCCAATGCTGAAATATAAAAGCCTTGACACCTTATCAAAACTCAGGGCAATTTTGTGGGCCATACCAGTTCCAGAGCCACCTACCCTCCCCCACCCTCAACCATGAGATTGACAGAAGCATTTGTTCTCACTATGTCATAACCCAAGATCTCCTCTCCCTTGATTCTGGTGAAGTGTCCAAACTTTGTTGTTAAAAAAAGTGATTTTTAATGATTATATATTTCTAAAAGCATTTCCTTAGGATAAGTGAGACACAAATTGTTCTATAAAAGGAGATAAAAGATGTGAAGCTAAAAGCCATGTGACTCCAGGGTATTTTGGAACTACTTTAATTTCCCTTGTGATATTTGGTTCAGTCATTTAAGCTTTGCCTGGTCATGATGTGTTTAGACTTAGTAGGAAACCATTGTCTTATCTCAAATATTGTGTGACCTATGACCCTATCACTTCTCTTTCTTATCATTACAATTAATCTAGTTCCCTTCTGATGTCTCTTCTGTGTCTGGCACATATGTATCATCATTGTTCACATCATATCATCAGAGTCTACTGTTTTAAATTGTGATGATCTATTTACATGTCCTTCTTCACTCACCTAGGATTTCATTAAGGACAAATAAAGACAGTGGGTTATTAATTCCTGACCTCCCCTGGCCTTAATATTAAGTGCTCCTCAAGAATGGTTTCTTCAATGTTGATGGAATGAATTCACATCATACTGCCAGACACACAAAAAAAGGCCAATTGCAATGGCACTATTTACCTCTCTTCACTTATTGTCTTCTCTAAAACAAACATAAAATGGAGAATTTTATAAAATCCAATCTAGTCATAAAGCTGAGCAAGATGATATGAATGCAAAAATATACTTTGTTCATCTTAACAAAAGGGAGAGGCTTTCTGAAAGAATAGGAGTTACCCTGAAGGAGGAGTTTAAAGAAGGAATTTTCCATCTAATGTGGCCTTGAATAGGTCTGTCTCCCTTCATCTTTATCAATGCCCTCCAAGGGTATTAACATCTCGTACTCTAAATTTATAGAATAAAGAATATGTGGTTTTCCTTTTAATGCAAATACAGGGCCTAGCACCTAGTAGGGTCACTGCATAGTAAATACGTGCTCAAGGAAAGAAAAAAAAAGATAAATAAAAAAAGAAAGGTAAGAAGAAAGAAAGAGAGAGGGAGGATGGGAAGAAGGAAAGAAGGGAAGAAGAGAAGAAGGGAGGAAAAAAGGGAGTTAAGGAATTAGGATGATGTTTAAAAAAAAAGTAACTTGAGGTATATCTTAAAACTTTCTACTTTTCTCATAAAAAAGATTTAACAAGATTTTCAACTATGCCATTCTATCTCTCTGATATATTAAATCTCTTTTAAATGTATAATATATATAAACATATATAAATATGTAATATATATAAAGTAGATCAATTCAACTGAGCTAGGAAACCAGAGGGTACCCTAGTCATGTTTGGTGCCTCAGTCTTCCTAGAATCTGGTCTTTCTTTGATCTATGGTCTGATTCCTAATCTTAAGCAGTTGACTTCATGATAGATTTGGAGACAATCTGATGTTCCTTTAAAAAGTTAAGTAAAAAAAGAATAAAAGGCCCAGATGATGGGTGTGTGAAATCAAACCAAACTGTTAAATAAAAGATATTCTGATTCCAAGTAAAATAGAACAGAATCTGCTATTGTAAGGAAAAGGCATATAAATTAATCCTGAGGGCAGGGACACACTGAAGTATGAAATCTGGTAACTCACAAAAAGCTTCAAGGGTCAAAGTTATACAAACAGGCAACCCTACAGAGAATGGAAAATCTCATGACTTGATGCTCTTGTCATTAATTTCTGAACTCTCAGTTACCCTAGTGAAACATTATATAATTTTTGCTCTGGGCATGGAAGTAGCAATGCTTCAAAATAAACAAGACAGTCAATTAGAATTAATCTGTTAAAAATTACCCTGCCAAGACAAGCTGTAGAAAGTGGAAACAAAAATAAAACAGTGTTGAGGAACAAGGGATACATTTCTGAGCCCAACAGTGATCACTAATCTCGTAATTCATAAGGCCCAATTGCTAATATGTCCATCCATCCATCTAGTCCGAATTATTCCCCTGTTCCTGGAGATTGGTTAGACATGCTCAGGCACTGGCCACTGGGTTGGGGCTTGGCTGCAAAGTTCTGAATGAGGGATGCAAATGGTCCAAGAAGGTCTAAGTAAGGGGAGCCAAGTTTAAAAGTCAGATGCTGAATGAAACAGGAATTTCAAAGGAGAGAACACAGCATGATGATGAAGCCCCACAGACACTATATCCGGATACTGGTGGGTGTCTTAGACATGCATGAAAGCTTTGGCTTCTCTCTAAGGGCTATCATATGTGTATTAAATGGGCTCAAGTGGGTTCATCTACCTTAACAAGTCAAGTATTGAGATGGATCTATCCATCCATCCTTTATCCTACCATCCAAACATGCTTTCACACATCTACCATCTATTTAGTTCAGCAAGCTGGATGAGGAGGAATGGATCGAGACACAGCAAAATGCCTGCTGGATCTAGCCGTATTCACCTATATCCATGCAGCTCATGCTTCCAAAATTGAGGAAAAGACCAACCAGTTTGTACTGTGGCATTAGCTCTGTTCTTACCATCCCCATTGAGAAATAAGAAGACTTTTCACAGTAATCAGACAGCCTGGTTGGTATAATCCAATAGCAGCCATATTTGATTTCTTCGCCGGTGATTGGAGCTGGCAGAAGAACCTAGTTCACAGGGCTACTGTGAAGGTTAGGCAATCTAACAAATGTAAATAATGCCTGCCACTATTATTACTTTAAAGAGTGCTTATAAACAGTAATTTATATTTTTATTAAAAGGTGTTATCACAGACAGTATTTTGTAGGATTCTCCCCAAACATTTGCAAATAAAGTACATTTCTTCTCATTTCATAGCTTAGAAAATACCAGACAACCTTTTTTGCTCTCCCTAAAATAACTGAGCTCCCCCAGGGCAAAGGTGGGGATTTTTCCTACCTAGTCTGCCCAGCACACCTAGCATGCAGCAGGCAACCGAAAACAATCAGTAGAGAGAAATTACAAAAGCCCCCCAGGATGCTCCTCTGATCTAACCCCTTGTCTGCCTCTCTTTGGCCCCTGGCCTGGTTTAAGGTCTCATGTGTCGTCTGGATTGTTGCCATCACCACCCAGACTTCCTGTTGTCGGACCCATTTTTCTCTAGTGAGTTCAGAATCATCTGTTCAAAATTAAATTTGGTCACCTTATTTCTAAAGCCTTCAACAGGCTCACCATTGCACCAGGAGGTAACCATCAGCCCTCACTCTTGCTCACCATGCTCTTAACAAGGGGCAGTTCTCACCACTGCTGCTGAGCAACGGGAGGCAGGTGGCAATAGTGCCCATCTCCTCTCCTGTCCCAACTCCCCTACCTCTCCTTGCTCTCAGCCCAGAATACTGTTCTCATCGGGACAGGTCCCTGTCCCTGTAAAGTTCCCTGTGCTGAGCCCTGGAAACAGAGAGGATGGGAACATTTCAGGGGCAGAGGATGCATTCCTTTCATTCTAATGTCTTTAAAACTTTAATAAATGGGAATATCTGCTCAAACACATACCCATCACAGGATAAGTTTATTCTTTCTGAATCCCAGACAAACCACATGGATTAAGAGGCAGCTGATTATTTTGAGAAGGATTAATGGCAACAGTGGGGACCCTAGTGGGCATTTTTGCTACATTGTATAATTTCAGGCCTTGCAACAACATGTGAAGTATCATGATAATCTAATTTTACAGATTAGAAAACTGACCTTCAAAATGTTAAGTAACTTTGCTAAGATCATCCATCATATGTGGGCAGAGTGGGATTTAAATGCAAATTAGGACCATGTTTTCAATGAAACATATAACCATCAAGTCTCACTTGTGAAGGGCGTCATAATACTTATTAGCTTCTCTCTAAGTGAACCCCACCTTCTGTCCCTAGGCCTGCCTCACCAAATTTTGTCTACCTATAAAAGATAATATGTGTAAATTCCCAAGGATATTACAAAACTCTCCAGTGGATACTTAGATCTCCCCTGGGACACTATTGAACATTCTGTACCTCATCAGGGAGTAAACAGTTTGCTGGCTTAATTTAATGAATGTTGGAATAGAGAATGTAAGAACGATTATGTTGCCACATGAAAGACTATGACACCTCAGAGGGGCTTCCTAGGTGGGCAATGGAGACCAGAGAGACTTGACACCTAGAAGGAAGCCCCAAATGCAACAGGAGGTGTGAACAGTGCCAGAAGGATCTGGAAAATGCTGCCATATTGAAATAATTGATTTCATTACTCATATGCTTCCTCCTGCACCATCAACTCCTTGGAGACAGGGACCATGTCTTACTTGAGCTGGATGCTTAGCCCCTAGCGGGGACCAACACAGAGTGTGTCTTTATTACACAGTGTGAGATAACTGGTGACTTCTAGGTGGGATGGAGATGCCAAAAGAGTAGAGTCTTCATGGACATTGCCAGTGCATCATAATATGGGGGTCGTGTGGGATGCACTCCTGGCTCTCTATACAGCTTCACTCACAACACTTACCATCACTCACTATGCATGCCCCCACCACACTGAGCTTCTGCTAGTTTCTAGAATAGGCCAACCTCCCCCTGCCTTAGGGACTTAAGGTGCAGTTGCCTGTCTGAATCTTCCAACATTCCACTGCATGACTCTATTCCTCTTAGGCCTCAAATCATACCCTTCTCTGATCCAGCTTTTGTTCTGCCCTCCCTTTATGAGCTCCCAGAAAACAACATTTTTCCCCACAGCATTTACACAACTGTAAGCTTAATACTTCCTTAGTAGACCTTGCTCATTACCTGTTTCTTGCACTAGACTAAAATCTCCGTGATGTGGAGAGGTTGTCTAGTTAGTTGTTGCTTTTTTATTATATTTATTATTTACCTTATTATTGTTTGCCACAGCATCAAAGGCATGGTAGGTACTCATCACTTGTTGAATAGTTGATCTTTAATAAATTATGTGTCAGAAATTATGATGCCCATAGGGATAAGTAAATGTTCCTGCATTTATGCTCTTTATGATTGAAATAAAGAATATGAAAACCATTGAGAATTGAGTAGTATAGAGAAAAGTGGGCGTTTGGTGGCATGTACTAGACACTGTATTAAAGGGGATGGGGATTACTTTCTGTTTAATCAAAAATTTAATATAGTCATATGCCAAGGGCTTTGTATGAGATCTAATATGTGAGTAAAGAACATTGCTGCATTGACAGTATTTGATATTCCTACATACAGCCTACCACAGTTATAGATTCAAAAAAGCAGAAAAAATCTGGCTCAGAGAGTTTTATAGCTAAAATGGTGGATGCATCAGTTAGAATTGTTTATTAATAATGGTGATGGTTCATACACATCTTATGTTTTATAATTCATGCAACACTTCCGTTTTTTATTGTTTTATTTATTCCTGAGAGAGAGAGAGAGAGAGAGAGCATGAGCACGGGAGGGTCAGAGAAAGAGGGAGATACAGAATCTGAAGCAGTCTCCAGATTCTGAGCTAGCAGTCAGCACAGAGCCTGACGCATGGCTCTAACCCATGAACCATGAGATCATGACCTGAGCCAAAGTCAGATGCTTAACCGACCGAGCCACCCAGATGCCCCCAGACAACACTTTCTTAATCAATCATCAATGCTCTTGATCCTAAGGGTATTAAGATATGACACACCCTTCTTGAGAGTGAAGATCTGTTGGTGCTCACCAATGGGGGCCATTACTGTGAGGACTGGGATTCTGCAGACGGAGTTGACAGGACCATGTCACCCATGCATGTTCACAAAAGATCTTAAATTTAGATTTTTAAAAATGTTATCTAAAAATAGAGGTTACTCTGTGTGTGTTTGTGTCTATTTTTCATAATCTAGCCTTGGCTTTTTTTTAGTACCCTGGAATTCTCAAATATTGGGGAAAGCCTACGTCATTGAGAGACCCTGTGTCTGCAGTCCTTTATAAATGGAATAGAAAGGACCCATTCAACAGAGACTAGAACCAGGAAGCCTTGAATTTCTCCTTCTCTGGCCCTGAGACTCTGTGAGAGGATGAGTGTCATGCTCACTTTCAAATTTCAGTGCCACCCTTCTCAGCTCTGCGATTACTGGTAGATCATGTCACCTCTCTGGGTGTCCATTTCTCTATGTATTCAATGGCAATGCAAATTTCATTCCACAATCTCTAATCCACAATTCTGGAATCCAGAAAAAGTCCTGACATCTGAAAGATTTTTTTTTTTCATAAGTTTGGAGCAAAAGTTGTCTTTGTCAATAAAATATTTTCTGAATTGGCATACAACTATTTTTCAACTTTGTCTCAATATTCATAATATGAGAGCAGAAATAATAATGCGATTATGCTGGAGATGTTATATATTACACAACATATATATTATGCTTTTATATTGCCATAAACTTCTGAATCTCAAGAGCCTTCAGACCCCAGGAGCTTTGTGTGAGGGACTGTGGCCCTGTTCTTCATGGTATGCTTCTTGGGTTTGAAGAACGTAGAGTCCTTGGCTCATAGCAAGAAATCAACAAAGGATTTCCATCTTTACAAGGTATTTTTTGGGCTCTCCCTCATTAAACACTAGCACCCCTGCCCTTTCACTGTCTGTTTGTTTGGTGTACATCTGTCTTTGGATCAAGCTTTCATTCTATTTGTGACTGAATATAATATTAGCAATTGACTGTGTAAGAGAGAGGAGAAGGAATAGGAAGAGAGGGAGAAAGATGAAGAAAAAGGAAAATAAATGAAAATAGAAAAAAAGAAAAGAAAACCAAGGAGAGAACAAAAGACACAAGGATATAAGAATGAAACATGCCGAAAGGTGCCCGGGTGGCTCCGTTGGTTAAGTGTCCAACTTTAGCTCAGGTTATGATCTCACATTTCCTGTGCTTGAGCCCTGAATCAGGCTTGCTGCTGTCAGCTCAGAGCCTGCTTCAGATCTTCTGTCCACTTCTCTCTCTGCCCCTTCCCTGCTCTCTTTCTTGTTCTCTCTTTGTCAAAAATAAATAAGCTTTTAAAGAAGGATAAAACATGCCTGTAACCCCATGAGTGGAATGGGGTTTCCTATAAAACTGTTCTCTCTTTAGTCTCTGTTGATATCCATGTTGCCAAACCCAGTGGCCAAGTGCTTAAGAAGGGTTCCTGGAGTCAGACTCTCTGTTTGACACAAAACACCTGGGTGATTGTGATGGACAGAACCTAAATGACTTCCCCTCCTGCCCCCGATCCCTGCCTTCTCGTATTCATGAGTTTGTATAATCTCCTTCTCATAGGTGAAGGTGGAATCTGTAACTTCCTCCTAATCAATAGAATATGGCAAAGGTTATGGGTCGTCACTCCCATAATTGTATTACATTATGTAAGACTATGTCTTGCTAGAAGGTTCATTCTAGAAATTCCTCTTGCAAGAGTCGTGAGCTAAATGGACACGGTGAGGAAATTCACATGGCAAGGAAATGGAGGTAACCCCTAGAAACTGCATGACGCCTGTAGCCAACAGCCAGCAAAGACCTGAGTGATCTTGGAAGCAGAATCCTCTCTCTTTGGGCCTATGGATAAGAACACAGCCCAGCCAAACATTGGTTTCTGTTTTGTGAAGCTCTAAGCAAGGAGCCAGGGAAGCTGTGCAGGACTCCTGACCCACCCGTGTTTTTTTTGAGCTGTTATGTTTGTATTATTATCCTTATACAGCATAGAAAACTAATAAAGTGACTTTGGGTGCCAACCTTTCTATGCCTTAGCTCCCTGTGCCATAAAATGGAAATGATAATAGTATTCATCCCGGACATTGTTGTGAACAATGTGATGATAATATATGTAACACAGAATAGTACTGGCACATAGAGTTATTTGAGTTTAGCTATTATAATTACACATGACATACTACCTCGACATGATTTAACATCTTGAAAGTCTTTGTTTCTTTGGCCTTTATAAAATTTTGTTCTCTTCATTTCCCCTCCTATTTTAGCTCATATTTCTCAGTCTGTCCACATACTTTTCTTCTCTTTAGTCCTTCCATCAATATCCCACCTTCTTGTCTATTCACCTTTAGCATCTCCCTGAGTGCTCCAGGGAAGAATTCCATTCTCTTGCTCATAGTACACTAAGCACTTCTAGAGAACTAGTTCCCTAAAGATCCTGGCTGAGTGGTTTTTGCAAAAAGGAATGAGAAATTATAAAAACAAATGGATGAATTCAAGTAACAATAGTATTGGAGGCCCCTGGTGCACCTAAGACATTGTGCCAGGTGCATTCGCTTTGTGCCATTAATCTACACAGCTGTCCCATGATATTGGCATAATTTTCATCAAGGAAAGAACAAAAGGGAGGTTCAAAGAGGTGTCAGTGTGAGCAAAGGAAAGAGTGCTAGCCTTGGAGTTAAACCTGGGTTCAAACTCATCATGTGCCTCTTGATAACTGTGTGACCCTAAATAAGTTGTTTACACTTTCTGATCAAACTGAGGATAGTAATATTCATATGGGTGGTAGGTAGGTAAAAAAATAAAGGATAGATAGAGAAATAGGTCATAACTGAAAAATCAGTGAAAGAAAGAGGAGTACTAAGTCTTCATGAAATATATAAAGTGATACTTGCTGATTCTTGATGATCTTCAAGGAGAATGTTGTGACTGAATTAAGGAAGCTTTTAAAGGCCTCGCTGGCTGATAGATAGGGATACAGGGCTTAGGAAACACACCTGTGTTCCAGATGGCCCCAAAAGGGTCTAGTGTTGCTGATTTCACACATAAAGAGGCTGTGATTTAAATACTCTAAGTGCATTTTTAAGGCAAAACTCTTGGTGCTTCATCCTTAACGTTTATTGTGTGTTTGGATCCATGTGTCTACTTTAACACCTGAGAATGACAGTGTTTCTATTGTCAGAGTGTTCGGTGATGCTTGCAATAAAAATCCATTTCTTTTAGGATTCAGGCACCTCTGACTCAATAGAAAGTTAGTTCTTGGACTCTGTAAGGAGGCAGGGCCTGAGAGATCTCTAGAAAGAATTTATCCTAAAGGAAGAGGAAGCTAGAATGCCCAAGTAGGGTCTAAGGAGAGGAGGTGAATGGACAAAGAACTGGGAGTCCTGTGATT
Organism: Crocuta crocuta; assembly: GCF_008692635.1. Classification (NCBI taxonomy): domain Eukaryota; kingdom Metazoa; phylum Chordata; class Mammalia; order Carnivora; family Hyaenidae; genus Crocuta; species Crocuta crocuta. The sequence continues at coordinate 10,340,989 of NW_027551568.1, read as the reverse complement.
CTTATCTCCCTTCATCCACATACTATTCCCTACCATGCCCACATTCCAGACACTTTGATATGAGAAGCAGAGGTCACAGAAACAAAATACCAATCACTAAAATCTCTGTAATTCCTAGAAAGAGAAGACACCCTATTTCACTTCGGTGTGAGGGTGAGGGGCTCAGGAGTCTGATCCAAGGGAAAATGTTTTTGGCCATCTCGGATCATGACAAAGCACAGAACTGGGAGAGAAGACAATCTCAAGCAGCCCTGAAAGGCGTGTTGAAGCAACTGTGAGGAATGTGACAATATCCGTATTACCAGCAATTCTTCTGATACATGTGAAGGTGACAAAATTCTGTTTTCTATATGTAGAAATTGTGTGTGTTTATAAATATATTTTATATATAGAAATTTTGTGTTTTGGTAGCCATTGGAAAAACATCTGTGGGTTAGAAAAACCCTCAAAACACACTGACATGCGAACTGTTGGACCATGTGCAGATAATGAGTGCAATTATATCAGTCAATAAAGTAGCAATCGTGTAGTGGTAAATTCTCACTTTGTAAATGGCTAGTGAAGACAAGCCTTATACAGCTGAGTCATGAGTCAGGGAAACACCCTCATGAGGAGAAAGATAGTGACTCCAAAAATAAGCACTGTGAAAGACTTAGTTTCAGCCACCAGACAGCACCTTTAGGAGATTCTATGCTGCTTATTCAAGCATCTGGGTGTCTGGTCCTAGAAGGAAATCTCTTGCCAGCAAGAACTTTTTTCCTAATGTAAGTTACACCATGTCTCATCATGCCAGGCCTGATTCTTACTTTGTATTTCTTTCTAATACCATATTCAAACCCCAATTCTCAACTGTGATTCCAATTACTGTCTTTTGCACTGTATTCTTTGTGCCTTATGCCCCAGATACCTAGAAATTGGCTTTGCATCAATGCCTGTCCTTGCCCTTGATTACTAGTCTGTTTTTGACATTTGCTTGCGGCTCAGTTGGAATGCTGACTTCTGAACCACTCTCTAGCCTTCCTGTTCTCCATGAGGAAGCCCTCGGTAATACAGATATCTTTGCATATCTGTGAAGTGCACACGCCTGCAGTCCCAAATTCAGCATTGAAGCAGAGCAAAGAGACTATCCCTCCCATCTTACCCTTCTCTTAAGACATGCTCGGGGCTTTCCTTGTCCATTTGAGACTACTAACAAATTGTTAGCCCGAGTTTACAGCATATTTGCCATTGGGGTGGAAGGGTGGTCTGATTTTTCTTAAGAGTAAAATCCCACAGGGTAATTCTTTTCATGAAACATCACCACACCTATCAGAAGGAGAGAGCGAAATCTGATCAGAGTTAAAAGCAGAAGAATCCCATGAGAGACTCTTGAATGCTGACAAAAACTGAGGACTGATGGATGTGGGGGGAGGGGGGATGGGCATGGAGGAGGGCACTTGTGGGGATGAGCACTGGGTGTTATATGGAAACCAACTTGAGAATAAATTATTTTATTTATTTATTTTTTTTACAAATAGTTTATTGTCAAATTAGTTTCCACATAACACCCAGTGCTCATCCCCACAAGTGTCCTCCTCCATGCCCATCCCCCCTCCCCCCACATCCATCAGTCCTCAGTTTTTGTCAGCATTCAAGAGTCTCTCATGGTTTGCCTCTGCCAGAGAGGGACAAATATCATATGTTTGCACGTATAGGACGATTAGGAGGAACTTGACGGAGGAACAAGGGGGAGAAGAAGGGCGGAAATGGTGGGGGAAAAAAGAGAATAAATTATTTTTAAAAAATAAATAAAAGCAGAAGAATCCAAGCCAGTGTAGAAGGCACTGCAAAGACTTCAGAATAACTGGTTGATGTGATCTGAAGTAAGTGACTCTAAACCTACCTCACTAGCGATTGTAATCAGGGCATTTTGCTCCTAAGGATGGTTGACTGATGCACACAAACACATACAGACCTGTAAAGGGTACCCTTTTTGATGGATAAGTGTTAGTATTAGTCAGTGATGAACCAATATCAATGGTACTTGAGCTTTTCAGTATTTCCTGTATGAACAACAGTGACAGATATTTATATACATGTATAAAAGCCCTAAAACCAACCAAAGTAGTAGTAGTAATAGTTATGGTTAAACAAACAAATAAACAAAGAGTGGCATTTCCAGTGAATCATAGAGCACTTTAAAGAAGACTAAAGACCTAACAAAGGTTGTAAGGAACTCATATTTCACTTCCAACTCTCCCAGGACCACCAATAATCCTCAGTCCATTTCAGGTTATTTCCTGAACTATTACTTCTCTATAGTCTATAAAAGCACTCTTTCTCCTTTCATCTAATACCCTTATTAAGATTGATTTATGTCTCAACAAATGAGATGGTGTTGGCATCTGGCTCATGTGGCTTCACTCTATTTGTAGGAAATCCAGACTCAATGGAAACATCTGGCAGATGTGTTTCAGGGTATTCTGAATGGGTGGCTATGGTGACCATTAAGAGCTCTATAAGGGAGGTTATAAAATTTCCTCTCTCCTGATCATCACCCCACAGACTATAAACATTTTTCCAGACTAATCATTTATTATTATTATTATTATTACTATTTGTAAATGAAAAGGGGCCAATACAGCCTTTCTCTGTGAAGGGTGTTGTACAGATTGGGTTGAGGTTTCCCAAAGAAAATGGTGCTTTCTTTCAGAGGGAAAGGACATTGCTATAAAGATTGTTAAGGCTGCCATGAACTGAAGAAATCCTTTAACCTAATGGAGTCCAAGGAAACGGAGGCTCACAGACACTGTGATATGTATACATCATCCATGTTTCAAAAATTTGAAAAAATGATGCTTCAGGTGTCATAGTAGAGATAACGAAATTATTCTTAACCCTGTCATGCTGCCTTTTTTTCCCCTCCGGTGGCCTGGCACACCCCATGCACACCTACGCACATGCATATTATCTACCAAATAAAGGTTTCACTCTTCCTTATGCATTTACTCAAAACAAATCCTCAGCACCACACTATTTATTTCTGGGGAAGACTGTCTTGTTTCAACATGTGCTGTAGTATGTTGCTTGTTGGCTTCACTGCTAAGTCAAAATGACTGTGTTTTTCACAAGCCCTCTTTCGGAACCAGACGCTCCCCACCAATTTGTTCTTTTTGGTGAGTATCTTCTCTTGGTGCGCTCAGTATCTCTGCTCACTGCAGTAGAAGGGAGGGGCACTTTAAAATCATTTTGATACAAAGACTTGTTTCTTGCCTGCATTCTGAGCTAAGAGTGGATCGATACTTTCCCTTCCTAAATTAAAAAAAAAGAAAAGCATTGCAATGACATTTCCGGTATTCATTCCATAAACAACCATCTGTTTCCTTCCCAACCCACAAGAATTGTAATTTAAGGTATTTCCATCTAACCGCATCCTGCCTGCTACCATGGAAATCTCAGGGATCGGTAGAACTGACATGATTATACCAATTGTATATGGCAGGAAAAATGAAGAAGAGAGCTGGTATTTACTGAGGTTTTTTTTTTACATAGTGTGTGGGTCTCCCCCGGCACCCTCATATGGATATTTAATTGTTCCAGACTCATGTATTGATGTATTCCTCCTTGGTATTTTTATTTGGTATTTTTGTCAAAAATCAATTGGCAATATTCATATGAGTTATTTCTGGAATTCATTTTTCTCTGTATGTCTTCAATTATCCTCAGAATTCAAAAAAAATAAAACAATTCAGCACATAGATCTAGACATATTTTGTTAGTTTCATATTTTTGTATGCTACTTTAAATGATAGTGTTTTTATTTTAAATTCTAAATCTTCATTGCAGTTTATAAAAACAAAATTAATCATGACTATTAATTACATTAAATGACTTTGTTCAAATACTTACCATTTCTAGTAGCTCTTGTAGATCCCTTTCGATTTTCTACATTGATGGTAAGTCTTCTGTAAATAGACTAGCCTTTTCCCTTCTGAGTGGTGTGCCTTTTATTTTACCCCAATACAAAGTTGAAGAAAGATGAGGAGAGTCAACATACTGCCTTATTATTGATTTTAAGGGAAAAGCATTCACTCTTTCAACATTGCACATAATGTTAGCTAGAAGCTTTCTGGTAGATGCCATTTACTAGAAAGAGGAAGTTCCTTTCTATTCCTAATGCTCTGGTTTTTTGTTTGTTTGTTTGCTTCATTTTAGTCTTGTAGGGTGTGGAATTCCACCCAATGTTTTATTTTGCAATGGTTTAGAGGTTCCAATTTTCCCCCTTTATTCTGTTAATATTATGAATTAAGTTGATTTATTTGAAATGTTAAATCAACCTTATATTCACCGGGATAAACCAAACTTGATCGTGCATTATTATGCTTTTATAGATTGCCCAATTTATTTCCTAATATTTTTGTTGTATTCCTGTAATAGCTTTATTGAGGTATAATTAAGAAATAAAAATTGTGTATATTTAAGGTATATAATTTGATGTTTGACCTACACATATGCATTGTAAAATGATTACCACAATCAAGCTAATTAACATATCCATCATCTCACATAATTACTATTTTCTTCTTCTTTCTTTTTTGTGATGAGAACACTTAAGATCTACCCTTGCAGCAAATTTCAAGTATGCAATACAGGATTGTTCACTATAGTCACCGTGCTGGACACTAGATCTCCAGGTTTCAATTATCTTTCATAACTGCAACTCTGTACTCTGATCAACAGAGCCCCATTTCTTCCTCCCCGCAGCACCCTCCCCCCCCCAAGCACATTTCCACTCTCTGCCTCTATGAGTTTGACTGTTATAGATTCTACATATAATTGAGTCATGCAGTGATTGTTTTTCTCTACCTGGCTGCTTCACTTAATATATGTAATCTCTTCCAGGTCCATCCATTTTTGGCACAAATAACAGGATTTCCTTCTTTTTAAGGCTAAGTAATACTGGGGCACCTGGATGGCTCAGTCGGTTAAGTGCCTGACTTCCGCTCAGGTCATGATCTCACGGTTCCTGGGTTCCAGTCCCCAGTTGGGCTCTGTGCTGACAGCTAGCACAGAGCCTGGAGCCTGCTTCGGATTCTGTGTCTCCCTCTCTCTCTGCCCCTCCTCTGCTCATGCTGCCTCTCTCTCTCTCAGAAAAACATAAAATTTAAGTAATATTTTATTATATATATGTGCATATATTATACATATCACACACACACGTACATGCACAGACCACCTCTCCTTTATTCAACTGTCAACAGACATTTAGTGTGTGTCCACATTTTGGCTATTGTCAATGCAGCATTGGATGTGGGAGCGCAGACCTCTCTTTGAAGTCCTGATTTTGAGTTCTTTCAGATACATACCCAGAGGTGGAGGCTATGTTGAGGGATGTGGTTCTGCAGTTCTTTTCACGATGGTCTTGTCAGGTATTGGTATTGAGGAAATGATGGTATCACAGACTAAGCTGGAAAGGATTCTTTTGTCCTCTATTTTCTGGAATGTTTATATAGAATTCACTTGTGAGGCTATTTGGGCCCAAGGTTTCCTTTGTGTGGGAATTTTTAATATTATTAACTCAGTGCTGTTAATAGTAATAGGGATATTCAGATTTTCTATTTCTTCTTGAATCAGTTAGGGGGATTTGTGTCTTTCAAAGAATGTTTTGCTTCATTAACATAGTTTAAGTAACTGGTATCATTTTCTTCATTTTATTCCTTTATCATCATTTTGGTTTTGAAGGAACTCTAATGATTTCTTTTTCACTTCTGATATTGACAATTGGTTTCTTCTCTCTTGTTTCCTTCATTAAGCATAATTTAGTCATGTATTGATCTTTCCAATAGATCAACTTTTGGTTTCATTGATTTTCTCTAATATTTGTTAGTTTCTTGTTTCATTGGCTTTTGTACTTATTTTTTGTTACTTCCTGCCTGCTACTGACTTTATATTTCCTTTCTTCTACTTTTCCAGGTCCCTATTGTAGAACTTTGGTAATTTATTTTGTACCTTTATTATTTTCTCATATGTGCATTTCAAGCTTTAAATTTCATTTTAAACATTGCCTTAGGTGCATATGATATACTTTTTTTAAATTTTTACTTTTTCAAATACTTTTTACTATTTCAAAGTATTATTTAAATTTCCTTTGATTTCTTCTTCAATTCAAGGGCTATTTAGAAGTGTGTTGTTTAATTTCCAAATATTAGATGTTTTCTGGACACGTTTTAAAAATTATTTTTAATGCAATTCAATTGTGGTCAAAAGACATACTCAATCCCTTGAATGCTTTAAGATTAGTTTGAAAACCAGGTGTATTGTCTCTTTGAAGGAATGTTCGTTTTGTGCTTGCAACAAATATTTACTTTTCTGCAGTTGGGTGAAACTTTCTGTAAGTGACAATTAGTTCAATTTGGTTGATAGGCTTGTTCAAAACTGCTCTACTCTGCAAATTTCTCTCTACTTGATTTATTGATTATTGAGAGAAAAATATCCAAATTTCCAATCATATTTGTGATTTGATCTATACCTACTTTTGCTTCTATCAGTCTTTGCTTCATATAAGGAAGCATTTTTATCAAGTGCTTACACACTTATGATTACTAGTTATACTTTATAAATTCACCTTTTTATCATTTTGAAATTTACCTTTTTGCCTTTGGCAGTATTTTTTATTCTGAAATCTATTTTATCTGGTATTAGTATATCCAAGGAGACTTTCTTAAGATTAATGTTTGATGGTTTATATTTTTCTAATTTTTTACTTTTAAAAACTATTCATGACATTATAAGATTCTTAAAGACAACTATATTTTGATATTGTTCTTTGATCCAGTCAGGCAATGTCTGTCTTTTAATTAAAATGTATAGATAATTTACTTTTTTAAAATCCCTTTTTCAATGTTTTTATCTTTTTCAAATTGAAGTATAATTAATATACAGTGTTATATCAGTTTCACATGCACAATATAATGATTCAAGTATTCTATGCATTAGTCATCTCGGTAAGTGTGCTCTTGACCCTCTATCTATTTCACCCGTCTCCCCACCCACGTCCTTCTTTGGTAACCACCAGTTTGTTTTCTACATTTAAAAGTCTTTATTTTCAGTAGATAATTTTTTGATAATTTATTTTAATATAATTGTGATATAGTTTAAATCCATCTCATTTTTTAATGTTTTATTTATTTCTGAGAGAGAGATAGAGACAGTGTGAGCAGGGAGGGTCAGAAAGAGAGGGAGACACAGAATCTGAAACAGGCTCCAGGCTCTGAGCTGTCAGCACAAAGCCCGACACAGGGCTCAAGCCCACAAACTGTGAGATCAAGACCTGAGCCTAAGCCGGACGCTTAACCGACTGAGCCACCCAGGCACCCCTATCTCATTATTTTTTAATTTGTCTCATATATTCTATTTTCCTTAGTCTCTCATTCCTAATTTTTTTCATGAATGGACTACTTTTTTAGTGTTTAATTTTACCTCCATTACTGACTTATTGGCTATATCTATTTGTGTTATTTAGTGATTTTTCTAGCACTTAACCTATCATCGACAATATCAACAATAAAGCCATAGTTTAACTTCAAATATGTTAAGAACTTTAGTAAGATATACTTCTTTTTCCTCCTGTTCTCACTTAGATAATGTGATACATCACATTATAAAAGAAAGGATGAGAGCCATATGGTCCTCTCAATAGATGAAGAAAAAGCATTAGACAAAATATAGCATCCATTCTTGATAAAAACCCTCAACAAATAGGAATAGAGGGAACATAGTCAACATCACGAAGGCCATGTATGAAAGACTCACAGCTAATATAATCTTCAATGGGGAAAAACTGAGAGTTTATCCTCTACAATCAGGAACAAGACACGGATGTCCACTTTCACCACTGTTATTTAATACAGTACTGGAAGTCATAGCCTCAGCAATCAGACAATACAAATAAAAGGCATCCGAATTGGCAAGGAAGAAGTCAAGGTTTGAGTATTTGCAGACAACATGGTATTCTATGTAGAAAAGCCAAAAGATTTCACCCAAAGATTGCTAGAACTAATACACAAATTCAGCAAAGTCTTAGGATATAAAATCAATGTACAGAAATTATTTCTGGGGTGCTGGGTGACTCAGTCAGTTGGATGTTTGACTCCTGGTTTGGACTTAGGTCATGATCTCATAGTTCATTAGTTAGAGCCCTGTGTCAGACTCTGTGATGACAGCTCTGAGTCTGCTTGGGATTCTCTCTCTCTTTCTCTCTCTGGCCCCTCCCACTCATGCACATGCTCATTCTCTGTCTCTCTCAAAAAATTAAATTAATTAAAAAAATAAAATTATTTCATGTATTTTACTTCATATATTCTGTAAACCCCATAATACATTGTTATTATTCTTACAACACTTAGTTGCTTTTAAAATAATTCACACATGAGAATAAATTTTTTTTATATTTACCCAATATTTGCTATTTCAATGCTCTTCATTCCTTTGCATTCATCCATTATTTCCTTTGACATTATTTTCCTAAGCCTGAAAAAAATTCCATTAACAATTCTTATAGTGTAGGTCGGCCAGGAATAAATTATCTCAGCTTTAGTTTCTCTGACAAATTCTTTATATCATCTTTATTATTAAAGGATATTTTCACTGGATGAAGAGTTCTAAATTGAGAGTTTTTTGCAGTTCTTAAAAAATATCTTCCCATTAGTTCTGGCTTGCAGTTTCTGCTGACCACTTATTTGTATCTTTGTTTAAATATAGATGTTGTATATGGCTTGATATGAGATTTTTTTCCCCCATGAATCATGTTCCACAATTTAATTATACCACATTTTGGTATTAATTTCTTTGTATTTATCTCACTTGATGCTCACTGAGTTTCTTGGATAATAAATGCCCTCAAATTAGGAAAATATTTGGCTACTTCTTCAAAAATTTATTTTTTCCATTGCATAACCACTCCTTTAGGCACTGTGGTTACATTGTACGTGGGACTGTCCGATACTGATACTGTTCCCTGGCCTATTCATGCCCAGCTGATTTTTCTTCTTTGATCTTTTATTTTTTCTTCATTCATTTTTGCATAATTTATATTGATATTTTCCATGTTCACTGGCATTTTCTTCTGCCATGCCTGATCCCACAATTCATCCCATCCCATTTTTTATCTTACTATTAATTTCTCATATTACATATTTTCATTTCTGACAGTTCTATTTGGTTATTTTTTGTGCCTTCTATATCTTTCCTTGTCTGGATTTAAATAATCTTAGATGGTTAAGTACTAGCCAGTTTAATCTCTTTCTCAGCTAATTCCGTCTTCTCTTATATTTATCTACTTCCATTGACTGCTTTTTCCCTTGGTTGTGGCTTACTTATTCCTTATCCTTTGCATGTCTAGTAATTTTCATAGGATTCAGGATACCATGATGTTTCATTGTGAATTGCCTGGGATGTGTTGTTTTTATCTGATGAGCATTGGGCTTTGTTCTCAAACATTGTTAATTATTTCCAGTTCAGTATGAGTTGTTAGGCTTGCCTCAACCATAATTAGGGAAGACCTGAACAGTGTTTACTTTGGGGATTGTTTACTCACAATAATAAGATGTGACCTTCTGGGTTTTCTGTTGAATACCCTGAGTGGTCAGTATCAGGTGGGTCAAAACTCAAATACCCTGCCCTGAATTTGACAATGGAACCATTATGATCTCTCTGTTCCTTGCCCTTCTTCACAGAGTTCACCCTATGCTTGTGTCTTTTGATGTTCAGCAACAAGAATCCTTATACAAATCTCTGGAGCTCTCTCTTCCTTCCTTCCTTCTTTTTTTCCCTTCCCTTTTCTTTTCCTTCCTTCCTTCCTTCCTTCCTTTCCTCCTTCATGAACCTCTGCAGCTCTCATTTACCTCAGTCTCCTTGAAGTTCAATATTTGTTACCTAAATTCAATGAGACCAACATTCTATGCTTGGTCCTGACCTGTGTCACCAGTCAGAATGCCAGGATGATTATTGGATCCACCTTACTATTGTCATTCTCTCAGGAGCCACAGAACTTTGCTGACTTTTTTTCCAATACCTGAAAATAATTGTTTTCTGTGTTCTTTTCTAGTTTTCTAGCACTAAGTGTTAAAAGAATAATTTGGACTTTGCTATTCCATTATGGCCAGAAAAGAAAACAATTCCTATGTTTCAATTTACCCCACTTGTACAAAAGAGTTTCATGATGATATTATTGGTGGTATAATGAATGACTGAAAGTCACCAGTAAAATGGCAAGTATTGGGTGAGTACTATAATGGGATAGTTAATTAATACTGCAATACTAGATTTACTAAATAATTTAATTCAGCAGTCTCCTGAAACTAATTAAGTGCATTAATAGAGAACTTAAGTCTCAGTCTCCTGGATGGAGGAGATGAATGTGATAATATTGAGAACACAGAGTCATATCTTTTTGGTTCATCCAGGCTCCAGTCGTGGGCCACACTTCAGCTTCCAGAAATAAATCATGCATCCTACTGCCAATCTTTTCTTCTGTGCTGTTTACTCTACCAAGAAGGCTTTTGGCACCTTAGAGGAATGTCATATCATTAAGGAAGACTTGCTGACTTACATGTTCGTCTTCTGTGCTTATTTCATTTGTCATAATGTAATATAATTTTCTAATTATGGCATTTTAAAACATTTTTAATGTTTATTTATTATTTGTGAGAGAGAGACAGAGTGCGAGTGGGGGAGGGGCAGAGAGAGAGGGAGACACAGAATCCAAATCAGGCTCCAGACTCGGAGCTGTCAGCACAGATCCTGATGTGGGTCTCGAACTCATCATAAACTATGAGATCATGACCTGAGCCAAAGTCAGATATTGAACAACTGAGCCACCCAGGTGCTCTGTGGCTTTTTTTTAATCCTGTAGTGAGTGAGTTTCAAAAGCAGGGGTTGTGACTTACTCATCTTTGTGTTTTGAGCACTTTGCCTAAGATTCTGGGTCTAGTAAGTGTTCATTAAATGCTCATTTAATGCATGTATGTATAAACACTTTACTAAGTTGAGTAAAAGCTTAGTATGTGTCTAAGTTGTACTTCATTTTTACCACCCAAATAATCTAACTCTTAAAATCCTTATGAAAGGATCATGAATATTGTCTTTGTGATGAAGAAACTAAGTCTGAAAATATCTATATAATTTTCTCCAAATCCAACTAGTGACCAGAGAGTGAATAAAATGTGCAAAGAAAACATTTTGTCTGTTTGAGCTATTTACAGGTGTCAATAAAAGCATTCTCTTTCGGAGCAAGTCCCCGTTGTTGTTTACTGTCCTTGTGATCTAGCCATGTCCTTCACAGTGATTGGCCCAAGGTTAATGGTGTCTTCATTTATATGTTTACTTATGCGTCTTCTATCTCCAACACTAGATGTTAAACTTGTCTCCTCCATGACGTGATTTACACAGCACAGCTTTTGTTTGTTCTCTTCATTGATGGACCCTAGCACTTAGCAGAGCTCCTTGCACCCAGCAAATACTCAAGATCAAGGCAATTCATATTTATACCCACTTCCTTTTTTGTTGTTTTATGTATTCCTTTTTTTTTTTTTCAAATGCAATGCCATTTCTATAATGAGTGGGAACACAATGCAAAGGACCTTTAAGCCAAATTGAACCCAAATAGCTTTTCCACCAATTTCACCAACTACTCTGAGCAAGGCATTTAATCCCACATTTTTCTTCTGTAAAATGGTACTAACTAAGCCTAAATGTCATGGTTGGTATAAGAAACCATTAAAATAATAAATATAATCAGCCTTAGTTCCAGAAAATACTTTATTCCCATCCCTTGGAGGATGTTTCATCCATATATTACACTCAATGTGGAAAGAAGTTTCACTTAAATTGTGAAAACAAAATTGTCATTTTAAAGAACAAACATATTGCTGATTAAAATAATCTGAAAGAAGTTCTAGCCTTCAAGCTGAATGAATTCATGAAATGAACATTACCACAGTTTTCTGCTTGTGGTCATAGAATTAGTATGAAGGGGGAGATTTTTTTTTTAAAAGAAGAAGAAATTCCTGCTGGCCCCCATTTATAAGTTGAAGGGAATGCATGGCAAGAAATGCATTTAGCAAACATTGATGGGCATCTATTATGTGCATAGTGCAAGTTGCCCCTCATCTAAAGGTGATTGTCATGCCCAGAAAAAGCCTAGAATTTACATTCACTTTCTGCATGTTTTGGGACAAATGTGTATCCTTTCTTGACTTAAGCTTTTACATTTGCAAGAGAAAAAAAACCATTTCCAGTCCATCTTCACAAAATGATGGACAATACCAGTCAGGATGTATGTGAAAGAGTCATTTATCCATTCATAACACAAATATTAACCGAGTGACTTCCCTGTGCTAAGTGTTGGCAATACAAGGGTTGACCATGCATACAAGTTCCTATCTTTCCAGAATTTACAAACTTTCTAAGACAGAAAGGAGTTGACAAATCATGAGTATTTCACAGAGGCTCAAGGTGCTGGAAGAATTCAGCTTAGTTGCAATATTGTAGTAGCAGAAGCGGTAGCAGCATGCATTCATTTGCCCGACATTATCAAGGGTCCATGATACAACATCAGTTTATTAACAAAACACAATTCTCCTAGTAAAGAGCATCAGTTTCTCAATTTGAGCATTTGGTTTGTACAGTCCATCTTCAAATGAGCTGGTATAATTTCTGGGACATTTAGAATGAGTTTTCCTAGACTCAAAGTATCCTTCAGAACTATTTAAAGCAAGGTATACTATTAACACTGACTTGATTTTAACAGAAAAAGAAATAAATCTTTGATATTACCCAGGGACATCAAAACATAGTTTTCTAGGCCTGAGGACTCCACATAATGATTGTGTAACATAGTCTTGGTTTGCTTCCTGAGATCAAATCCAGATTGGGAGTATTTATTAGTTACATCACAGATAGGTCTCCTCAAACTTCAAATTTTGCATTAGTTTTATGAATCGGTGATCTAGTCACTTAATGATGGCTATGCTCATTTACATGTTGACACGTTTCCACATTTGCCTTTCTACCTGAGCAAGATTTAGCATAGACAGTATAAGGCTGCTAGAAATCAGTTTTTGTTGAATTAATTGTATTTTCTGAATTCTAGGCTCCTACAACAATCTCTGTGTAGCCCTATTTCAAACCTTTTCCCCACTGTATTATAATAATCCATTGTCAATGTTTGTCTCTCAAATCTTATTTCCACTACTTACCATCTGTCTCATCTCCCTATCTTGTAACATGGAGGTAACAAGATATATCTCAGAGGCATGTGACTATGACATGATACATGCAGTGCCCAATGGAATTATGAGCCCCAACATCTTTTTCTTTTCTTTTTGTGGTTTCACATAAAACTAGATCTAGTTAGAGAGGGAAGGTAAGGGTGGCAGGGAGTTAGCTCATGCTAACTCTTGTGATGTGTGTCCCCATAAATAACACTGTCATCTCCAGGCAGGCTGGTGGCTCGTACCAACAGATTTTAAACTCTGCAGTTCTCAACATAAACACAAGAAGGAGCCACCCATTTGGAACCACACACACCTATACTGTGAGGGCTCTGGGTCCAGGGCTAGACTTTAGCTTTCCTTTGAAGTTTAGTTCTAGAATAAACTTGACACATAGTTGGTGCTCAGTAAATATGTGTTAAATGGGCAAAATACAAACTTGAATATCATTACAAGATAAAATTAAGTGTAATTCTAATGTCCGTGTTGACAACTTTAAGAACGATGTATTTGAGGAACAAGGCTAGTCTGCTGAACGGTGTTCGTTGTATAATAACTGACAGTTTACCAAACCAATTCATTTTTGATGTACATTTCACTGTGGAAGACCAAGTTTATGATTTTGTTTGTTTGTTTGTTTTTGTAATTGAGAGTCAATGCATGTTCATTAGCATTAAGAAATTAATAGTTTAGTTTAGTGGCTAAGTTAATTTTATTAATTTAGCAGAAAAAACTATGGGTTTAGTGATGGATCTATGTTTAAAATTCACTAAGCTGCGAAGTGCTCCCTGACGAGTTATTTGGAAGGAGAGGCTTGTACAGGGGAACTATGGATTTTGAATTTTGAAAGGTCAGGAATGGAATTTCCTATGTCTCACTTTTCTGGTTTGTAAATGGCATTAGTGATTTCTGCCTCATCAGGCTATTAGAAGGATCAAATAAAATAATGGCTTGTTAAATGCACTAGAAAATAAATAATTTATCCCTCTTTCAAGAATGATTGTCTGCATTATAAAGTAAACATCAATTATAGAGTGATGGGGATTGAAGTCATGTATATGAAGTGCATTTTAAATAATAAATTGCCATTAAAATAATATTAAATAAATAATAAATTACCATTAAAATGTGTCATTATTAAAATTGAAATTATCAACAGAGTGGAAAATATTTTGTTCCAAATATTCTAAAGTTTTCATTTGAGGCATTTTTAACAAATTGCTTTGGGCATAAATGGGTTTACTTTTAAAATTTAAAAATAGGACAGGGATCAAATTAGACTCCCTGTACTATTTTTAGAGCCCACAAATGTGTGTTCTGACTGACAGGGTCTGTGCCAATTTTCTACCAGATGGGATTACCATTGCTCGCTTTTAAATCATGTGCAAAAGCAGATTTTACTGCTGAGTAAATGACACCTGATATGGTCAATAGGGCACCCTTGAAGGAGAAGAAATCTTTTTTTTTCCTTTTGCGACCACAAGGATATTATTTAATAAATTTTCCCTCGAAAGTGCCCATATTAGTAGAAGCCTGGAACTGTCCCCAAAGCATGAAATAACAGTCTAGTTGCAGATGACTTCAAGCCTATAATATTACAGTTGTAGCTCATTGATCCAACATCACTGGAAAATGTACTTTTTGATGAGGCAATTTTGCAAACTACTGAAAGCCACACTTTCAATACAGCAACTAAACTTGGTTAATTATTTGAATGGAAACTTTATAAGTGAATTTTATATTTCCTTATGCTACTGACTAAAATGCTATCAATTTTTATGCTCTGCTGTAATTTAGGGGCATCCTCCTGGATGTGAGGAGTGAAAGCCTGTCGTCCCTGCACCAAATGTCCCCAGTTTGCTGTGCTTACAAGGATCATGTCTGGCCTTTTACCTGTTTTGGCTTCTCCCTGTGGCAGATCAGTTTCAGCTTGCTACTGGTACTTCATCCATGTCACCTGTCCCACCTTCCGTCTCCTGCCAATACTCTTGAAGGTGCTGAGAATAGAGTGATTCTGACTTCACTTTCCCCTGGTTTCCTGGTTTTATTTATTTATTTTTTTTAATTTTTTTTTTTTTGAGGGAGAAAGAGAGAGGGACAGAGTGTGAGCAGGGGAGGGGCAGAGAGAGCGGGAGATAGAGTCTGAAGCAGGCTCCAGGCTCTGAGCTGTCAGCATGAAGCCCAATGCAGGGCTCAAACTCAGGAACCGCAAGATGATGACCTGAGCTGAAGTCAGATGCTTAACCAGCTGAACATCCCAGGCACCTCTGGTTTCCTGGTTTTAGTACTGGAAGCCCACATCCTGGAAACCCTTAGATTTGGGACACTGGGGCAGTTAGTCACTCCACTTGCAACTTACTTACAGAGATCACAACATGTTAGAAATCATTCACAAAGGAGGAGTAAATAGAATCCAAATAAATGTCTGCGGCTTCCTTCACAAGTACAATTAATGAGTTCTGTCATATGCATTATCACTGTAATTTTAAGGCCAGATTTTATTTTCATATTCATCCTGAGCTTAGTTCTGGATTGCTGATATTATACGATATGGCCTATTTTTCCCTCCAGATGGGGACCTGTGACCCACACTATCTCAACCAACTCCAGTTAGTTAGATTCTGCCAATTCATAAGCAGTTGCTTAGACGTGCCTAGGTGGCATCTACACAGTGACAAACAACTGGTTTCAGAGTTGCAAGAAAATTAGGATTCTGGCATTTGTGACCACACGAATGAACCCGGAAGGCATGGTACTTAAGTGAATTAATCAGCGACAGATGGACCAAGACTGTGTGATCCAATTTACATGAGGCACCTAAAATAGTCAAACTCATAGAAGCAGGGAGACAACTGTGGTTACCAGGGACTGGGAGGTTGTTGGGGGGTGGGGGGAGGGAGGAGTGGGAAAGTGTCCAGTTGGTGTAGAGTTTCAGTTACACAAGACGAATGAGTTTGAGAGATCTGCTGTACAGCACGGCACTTAGAATCAACAATTCTACATCGTGCACTCAAAAACAAGAGTTTAGACCTCCCATTAAGTGTTCTCACCACACAAAACAGACAGACAAAGAAACAAGAATACCTGCTTTGGCAGCATGGATTGTAAAATTAGAACAATAGAGAGAAGATTAGCATGACCGGTGGGCAAGGATCATGCAAATCGTGAAGTGTTCCCTATTTTTTGTGTGTGTGATGAGTTTTGATCTCACAACTGGGTTCCCATGTGAGCATATTTAGAAATACACTGCTAGAGATTTAAAACTTGAGTGATAACAAATTTATGGCAACGTGTGGACAAACATCAGTTTAAAATGGAATTTGTCACAGACCTTGCATTTGTAATGGGGAATGGGGAGATATTGCTTCCAAAGGGGTGAAAATTGGTTCTTGGTGAAAGAGGGAGAGGGTTTTACTCTTTTCATGTGCAAAGCACAAATATACATACGTTACATAAACATGTGCAATATATCTGTGGTATTGAAATTTCATGGCCATTAATTAGGGGGGAAAATCTGAAAAAGCTCCTAGAGGGTGCTAATACTTTTTTAAAAAGGTGAAAAAAGGGGCACCTGGGTGGCTCACTCGGTTGAGTGTCCGACTTTTGCTCAGGTCACCATCTCCCCATTCCCAGATTCCAGCCCCACGTCAGGCTGTGTGATGACAGCTCAGAGCATGGAGCCTGTTTTGGATTCTGTGTCTCCCTCTTCTTTCTGCCCATCTCCCACTCCTGCTGTGTCTCTCTTTCAAACATAAATAAACACAAATAAACAAATAAATAAGTACATAAAGTAAAAAGGTGAGAAAAAGCCATAGACACTAAAGTGACATAGGTTGTTTTCAAACAGTAATGTGGTGCAAGGAAGTTAGATTGAAGCATTTAAAATGGAACCAAACTATGTGGAAATACTTCAAAATTGCAGTTTTTACAGCTGGGAAATTCTAGCTTGCACTTTACTTGAAAGGCAAGGACAAAGATAAAATCTGAAAAGCATACTTGTGCGTCATCACATAAAAACCACTCCCAAATTGCAAGAACTACTGATATGGATAATAATTTGTATTTATTAGTGATTTTTGAGGCTTTGGAAATGCTTGCAGAGACACAATAACATTGGATTTCTACAACATCTTCATGAGGCTGGTATTAATTGGCACCCTAGTGTATGAATAAGGAAACTTCTGCTTTGGGAAGTGAAGGAGGAGAACTCAGCCCCCATTCTTTCAGCTTCAGAATGTTGTCTCCCTCAGTAAGTGCAAATATTTAAAATTTTTTCTTCTTAAGTATGCATTACAACAGTGTAATATCAACCTTTGTATTATAAATCATTAAAACAACATAAATTGTTCATTATAATTTAGAAAATTCACTTTTTTCAGCCACGCATTATAATATTTCAACACTGTATTTTTTATATTGTAACAATAATATCATATCACAACATAATTATTGTTAATTTCACACTTTTCTTTGAAGTATGTATTGAAATGACCAATCATTTTCATTAGTGGACTTTTTAAAGCATTTTTTAAGTTTATTTATTTATTTTGAGAGAGATAGAGACAGCATGCGTGAAGAAGGGACAGAGAGAGAGAGGGAGAGAATCCCAAGTAAGCTCTGTGATGCTAGAGGTAGGGTTTGACCTCACAAACCTTGAGATCATGACCTGAGCCAAAACCGAGAGTCATACGTTTAACCAACTGAGCCATCCAGGCACCCCTAGAATATTGACTTTTTACTTTTTTATTTTTTAATTTTTTTTAGCAACTCTCTTAGCAACTTCATTTAAAATAGTTTATTGTCAAGTTGGTTTCCATATAACACCCAGTGCTCGTCCTCACAGGTGCCCTCCTCCATGCCCATCACCCCCTTCCCCTCTCCCCTACCCCCATCAGCCCTCAGTTTGTTCTTGGCATTCAAGAGTCTCTCATGGTTTGCCTCCCTCCCTCTCCCCCACTATTTCCCCCCTTCTTCTCCCCCACTGTCCTCCATTAAGATCTTCCTAATCCTATACGTGCAAACATATGTCCTTCTCTGCCTGACATTTTNCAACTATCTTTTCCCATTCTGTCAGTTGTCTATTAGTTTTATGGATTGTTTCCTTTGCCGTGCAGAAGCTTTTAATCTTGATGAGGTCCCAATAGTTCATTTTTGCTCTTGATTCTCTTGCCTTTGGGATGTGTCAAGTAAGAAATTGCTGCGGTTGAGGTCAAGCAGAAGAATGAAACTAGATATTTTCTCACACCAACACAAAAATAAACTCAAAATGGATAAAGGACCTGAATGTGAGACAGGAAACCATCAAAACTCTAGAGGAGAATATGGACTTTTTAATTGAGACCTGACCATTGTTACTAACTTATATCTGCTTCACAGACAGTGGTTGGTCAGGAACCCCACTGTGAGGTGTCTGGGAAAGTTGGGCCCTTATACATGAGTCAGATTGAACCTCTTCCTTATCACTAAGGCCGTGGCAAGATGGCTTTTTGGGAGACTTCCCTGATCTGACGTTTCTATCTTAACTGAATCTCTTCAGTAAAGAATTGGGAGATTAATTGAGCAGAATCAAAATACCATTATGAGTTGGTCATCTGATACTCTGCTTTCTGTGTGAATCTGACATTTTACACCTAAGCAGAGGCCATTATTATCTGGACAACCATGACTCAGGCTACTATGGTTCCCAATTTCTTTTTGATTAGTTAGTGTTTATGATTCTGAGTCTCACGTAGGTATGGAATTGCTTCCCCTGTCAGACTGGAAATTTCTCATAGCAAAGGTCCATACCTTATCTGTCTAACTATCTCAGTGAGTATCTATATTAGTTTGGTAAAGCTGCCATTACAAAGTATTGCAGACTAAGTAGTTTAAATAAGAGATTTATTTTCACAATTTTGGAGTCTAGAAGTCCAAGATCAAGGCATCAACAGTGTTAGTTTCTTCGGAGGCTTTTCTATTTGTGTTATAGATGGGCCTTTTTACTATGTCTTCACACAGTATTTCTTTGTGTGTTTCTGTGCCCTAATCTCTTCTTTTTTAAATTATTTTTTTCAAGTTTATTTATTTTGAGAAAGAGGGGGAGAGAGAGGGAGGGAAGGAGAGAGAGAGCGCACACTCTGGAGTAGGAGCAGAGAGAGAAGGAAAGAGCATCCCAAGCAGGCTCCATGCTCTCAGTGAAGAACCTGACACAGGGCTCAACCTCATGAACTGTAAGATCATGAACTGAGCCAAAATCAAGAGTCCAATGCTTAACCAGCTGAGCCACCTAGGCTCCCTCCTAATCTCTTCTTGTAAAGATACCAGTCAGATTGGATTAGGCCCACCCTAATGACCTCATTTAACTCTAATTCTAACTCCATTTACAGTTACATTCTGAGGTCTTGGGGCTTAGGACTCCAACATATGAGTTTTTGGGTAACATAATTCTAACCATAACATAATCATAGTCGCTGGTCCTGGTACACTTTTATTAAATGTGTATTGATTGCATTTGCAATCTTATACAAAACACCAAAGAATAGTAGGGGAGCTATAGTTTTTCATTTTTCTTTGATAAGCCTGATTCCTAAAACATACTATATATGCATAACATGTACATTTTCAGATTGATCAAGTTATTAAAATATAGGCAAACTCAGGCAACTATCACCACAAATGAAAATATATAATATTGCCAGTTCCTCTCTGACTCTGACTTCTAACATGGTAAGTTAGTTTAGCCTCTGTTTGAATTTCATGTAAATAAAATCATCAACTTCTTTCACTCCACATTATGTGAGATTCATTCATATTCATGCACGCAGTAGGAATGTGTTTACTTATAAATATATAGTATTTCATGCTGTGAATATAGTATAACTGGTTTCTTCTATTTATTCATTATGAATATCAGGGCTGTTTCCAGTTTGAGGCTACCATGAATAATAACTACTGTGCACATTATCATATATGACTGATTTCATATGTATGCTCAATATATGTTCAGCATATACCTAAGAGAAAACATGGCGAGTCATGGTATTGTTATGTTTGTTTTTAGTAGGTAATTATAGTTTTTCATTTCTACCAGCAGTGTTTGAGACTTCCAAGAAATTCACACCCTTACTAGCACATGGTATTGTCAGTTTTCAATCGTGGGTGTGCATCAATTCATTGTGGATTTTATTTGCCTCTCTGTTGATTTCTGAGGATGAGTGCCTTTTTAATATGTTTATTGAAATTTGAATATCTTTTGTGATGTATCTATTCAAATCTTGTACCTATTTTTAATTGAGTTATTTTTTTCTTATCAGTTTTTAAGAGATTGTGTATACTTGAGGTGCTAGCCTTTGGTTAACGATAATGTAAATATTTTCTCTCCCTCTGTGACTTTTTTTGGTTTTGGTCTTTTGTTTTACTAGCTTTAATGAGGTATAATGGACATACCATAAACTGCACAAGTTTAAAGTATAAAATTTGAAATATGTATATAATAATGCAAATATCACAATGGTCAAGATTCCACATGACCCCTCCAGCCATTCTATGCCCTGTTCAGTGTATATATTTTCCTTTGGCCTTTCTTCCATCTCATCAAGTTTTGTTAACTGGGTTTAATCTGTTGTTAAGGGTTTTTTAAATCATGACATATTGACATTTGGAGCTGGCTAATGCTTTGTTTAGGGAGTTACCCTGTGTATTGAAGGGTGTTTAATACCGTCTATCATCTCTACTCATTAGATGCCAGTAGCACCTCCCTTTTGATTTACCCCCAAATGTCTCCAAACATTGACAAGTATCCGTCTGGGATCAAAATCATCCCTGTTTCAAAAAACACAAAACATAACAATTAGGTTCATAATGTTGCTTGTTACATTGCTACATTCCAGAATTTCCATATATTTCCCTTTATTATAATTTCCAGATTCATTTTTTAAGTTTGTTTGTTTGTTTGTTTATTTATTTATTTATTTATTTTGAGAGAGAGAGAGGAGGAAGGGCAGACAGAGAAGGAGAGAGAGAAGATTTCAAGCAGGCTCCTCACTATCAGCATGTAGACTCATGTGGGGCTCCAGCTAATGAACCATGAGATCATGACCCAAACTGAAACCAAGAATCAGACACTTAATACAATGAGTCACCCAGGCACCCCTATAATTTCCAATTTTCTGTTCACTCTATTTATGTGTTTCTATTTCATTAGTGTGTAATAAGAATTATAATAAAATACATCTGAAAACTCAAAATCAAGATATCCAATGATTTCTTTTTTCTATTTTATATCATTTTTTTTGTTTTAGTCAAATCTTAGTGTACCCAGCTATTTGTCTGCCTGTCATTTCTTTTTTCTTTAATTTTTTAAATCTTTATTTTTGAAGCAGAAAGAGAGAGAGAAAGGCAGAGACAGAGAGAGACCGAGACAGAGACAGAGTGCAAGTAGGGGAGGAACAGAGAGAAAGGGAGGCACAGAATCCCAAGCAGGCTCCAGGCTTTGAGCTGTCAGCACAGAGCCTGATGCGGGGCTCAAACTCGTGGTGAACCGTGAGGTCATGACCTGAGCCAAAGTCAGATTCTTAACTGACTGAGCCACCCAGGTGCCCTGCCTGTCATTTCTTAAGGAAAGAAGCTATTATTAGTTTAATCAAGCACTAAGGTAGCTGAATTTTAGCTTCAGTCCTTGTGAGGGCAGGCTCTTTTAAGGTTTGCCCTTATTTCTAAAGGGTAGCCCTTCACTGTATTAATTAAAAGCTTATAATAATATAAGACTGTATCTCAATAATATTTCAATAAAAAGAAAAGAAGGGCACCTGGGAGGCTCTGTTAGTTAAGCATCCAACTTTGTCTCAGGTCATGATCTCAGTTTGTGAGCTCCAGTACCACATCAGGTTCTGTGCTGTCAGCACAGAGCCCGCTTCAGATCCTCTGCCTCGCTCTCTCTTCTCGCTCTGCTTGTGCGTGCATTCTCTCCCTCCCTCCCTCTCTCTCTCTCTTTCTCTCTCTCTCTCACCCTCTCTCTCTCTCTCCCTCTTCCTCTCCCTTTCCCTCTCTCAAAAATAAATAAATTTTTTTAAAAAGAAAAAGAAAAAAAAGAAATACAATATTTACTAGGAACTTTTTTCTTCTCCGGGTCTAGAACTTTGACCTTTGCCTCCCAGTTCTGTGATACTGATCACATGTTTCCGGCTTCTTAGCCTGAAACCTCTGCTTGAAGGATGGATGCTCATCCCATGGAGAAAAGCACCACCAAATGCAAGCTTATCTCTCTCAGCTTTACTTCTCTTTCCGATTTTGGCTCAATATTCCCCACTGCCTCACAACCTCTGTGGGCCTTAAACAGATGCAATGTATTTTCCAGTCTTCTGTTGTTCTCAGAGGATTGGTTGTTTCAGAAGTATCTAGATAGCCGGTGCAGAAACCTACCACTCACTTATTTTCCTTTTGTTAAACATCTATCTGCAGAATTATGGAATGATTTAGGAATTGAATATCCTCTGATTTTTTTTTTCCCCTCCTATAGTTCTCGCCTATGTGATCAGTTCTAGTTCATGGCCATAGTTTTATTTTCTATTCATGTTTTTGTTTCGTTTTTCCAAAAGTACTAAATAATAATGGCAACAAGAAGAGAATCCAAACACAAAATCCAAAACAGCTAATAACCTTCCCCCAAACCTNCTCCAACTTTTCCTCATGTTCACACACACACACACACACACACACACACACACACACTCACATATGCATGTACTCCTATATGCAGCACCCACAAACACAAAAAATTTCAAACTTGCTCATGTTTATAAAAGTAGACTAATGTAATTTTGTATATATATATATATATATATATATATAAGTTTTCTTTACTTCAATAAAAACATACCATGTATTGTGGACAACACTTCTGACCTTTTTGCATGAGGATCTAGTGCATTATTTTTAAGAACCACATAGTATCACACAGTATAGACATATCACACTTTTTTCAACTGCTTTCATATTGAAGGCAAACGAGTTTATGTCATACAATACTGTAATATCCATTTATATAAATACATTTGTAGAAAAGACCTACCACCAGAGGATTACTGGATCAAAGTGTCTGATNATTATCAGCTCTTGAGGACATTCTTGTGTTATTTGTTTGTGTGGGCTTTTTTTTTTTAATTTCAGGCAATCTGAAGATGAAAATTTTGTTCTTTATCTTTAACTTGCAATTCCCAGACCAATAAAAGACTGCTGGACACTGATTATATATATATATAACTGATTTTTTTAGTCAATACTAAAATCTCTCCTAACAATACAAAGTCAAAAATACTATTCTAAAGTGCCAAGAAAATGGCAAGATAATTTCAGCGTAAATCTATAGAGAGATCATTAGAATGTCAAAACGAAAATTTTAAAAGTCAATACATGTCGAATATAGTGACATCTGAGACTGACTCACATTGTCAAGGTGAGGGAGGTTGAGACTGTCTTGGGGGGCGGTTGTGAAGATCAGGCTGGGGAGTCAGGCTAAGTTGGAGGCACAAAGATCTCCCTGCATGAGCTACATTATAAAATTGTAAGATTAAGATGAAATCAAATGTACAAGATTTCTCTCCATAGAGATTTATTCAGTGCAGTATTCTAAATCTAGATTTTTCATCTGTCACTCATCTGAAATGAGCAGCCTTCTCAAATGGAAATGTATTTTGTTATTACAAAAAACTCAGAGGAAATTGTACCTGGTCGTACTCATGCTGGACATCTGAATTTTTTGTTGCTGTTGTTTCTAATTGTCATATGGCATCCACCCAAGTAGCTATGTATCTATAATCATTTCTCAAGGATTATTTAAGTCAGGACATTTTCACAGAAATAACCGAGTCTACATTTCATAAGGAGAACCCTTTATTCCTTACTGTAAACACTAATATGCAATCTTATATTATACATTTGGTAGAGAGTTCTCATTAGCTAATTCATTTGCATTAAGTAATCCTTGATACAACTCTCATGTGTGGCTAAAGGAATGTCCCCTTTGGCTGCATGAGTCTGTATTTTCTTCTCACAGTTTGTTATATTCTTGTCTGACAAGATAGTCTACTTGCAATGGCTGGACTGGGTTTCATGGCCTTTATTTTAACTTTGTTTAAACTTTTCCTTAAGTTTTAAATTATTGATTATACTTTTCTTTGTAAATCTTTTAAAAGTTTTCTCTCAATTGGAACATCATTGCCAGCATTTAGATATCAAGTCCCTCCAAACATGAACAAAATCAAGAATCTCTAAACTCACACCTGCCTCTAACCCCTGCTCTCTCCCACTGTCCCCCAACAATAAACCTATCCAAAGAAGGGTCTCTCTCCTTCCCTTCCTCTGCCACTCATCCCCACTCACCCCAGTGTAGCCTCACCCCCTTGAAACAATCACACTAAGATCACCAACAACTTCAAGCAGGACTTGATCTCTCAAAGGGCACCGTTCCTCAATCCTTTTTCTTTTGTCTCTTGAACATAACCATTTCCTCCACTATCATGGGGTCATATTCTCAGGTTTTCATTCTAACGTTCTAGCTTCTGCATTGTTCCATTTGCAGGCTCATTCTCCTCAAGCAGCCTTCATCTCTCAGCAGGTGCATGAAACAGCCTCCTCACTGAGCCCCTCACTCACCATCACTTTCCTCCCACTCCACAAGGGGTCCATAATGACGTTTCCAAAATGAACATCTGATACCTTTTTTGCTTCTGAAGGCTTTTCAATGACATCCGATGGTTCTTAGGTTGAAGACCCAAGGCCTCCAGTTGCTGCGCAAGTTCCAGCCTGGTCTGGTTCTGTCCCTCCTCAGCCTCACATGTTTGTTTCATATTCCTCAGGATCCCTGTCTGACACCAAGATCCTGCCACATCCTGTTTCTCTGTTGTCTTGACAACACACACCTTCCCTCCATGCCACTCATCACGGTAACTGTACATTACTAGGTGTGAATTTTCTGATTTCTGCATATGTACTGGAAGCACCCTGAGGACAGGATTCATTTATATGTTTGTTTGTTTTTCACCTGTAAAACTGGTCATAGTGCTTTTGGGAAGTTAGAAAAGGCTCTTTAGAAATTTGTTTATTACTTAAAAAAAAACAGAAACTTGCTTATTACTTTCATAGTAATTGATCTAACAATATTTCACAAACATCTTGAAAAAAATGGTTAAATTTTATTTCCCTTAGTACTATTTTATCTGTGGTTCAAACATATTTCCATATCATTCAGAAAAAATATACAATTTTAAAAATCCCTCTGTAACTTTGATTTTTCACATTTATAACTTATTTAATTTATTTGTGTTTTCCTCAACCATTGAAACATTCATAATTGCTGGTTGTCTTTCATTTTTAGACTACTGATTCTATGTGTGGTATCTGTTGACTCTCTATTCCCTGCTTGCTCTTTTCTTTATACTTTTAGATTGTGAGCTCATCTCTAATGAATTTATTTTATACTCCATGAGAATCCCTTGAATGAACTTATAAAGCAGCTCTATGTTGGTTCTGGAGATCTCCCACAGATTTCAAAACTACTTTGCAATCTTCATGTTATTTTCTTAGTTTGGGTTACTGACTCCAAATGAAGCCACGAATTCAAATCCCATGATCTTGAGTAGTCCAAGTCTGGGATTTAGATTTCACCAAAGAGACTGATTTTTTATTTTTATTTTATTTTATCCATCCAAGCTCCAGATTGTAGGCAAGATTATTCATTTCATCCACAATCTGATAGAAGCATTTAAAAAAAATATTTATATTTGGGGAGGTGGTGACGCTTGAACATTTAGAATCTAGGCTCCAGTTTCTCATGATTCATAGATGAGAAGGCTTGTCTTTTATTCCTGTGAAGGCTTTAGAACCCCCGTCCCCAGCCATTCTGGCTTTTGATTAGAACACTCACCTCTATGGCTGCTCATAGTGTCCTTATTATTTCTATCTTCATTTCTCCCATATGCATGTTGTGCTGTCTTTCTTTTGAACTTGGATATAAAATATAAAATATTTTATAAGTGAAATTTGTTTTTTCTAAAATATGTTTTAATGTTTATAAATATTCTAAATATTCTACCAGAATTTCTATAAATGTATTGCAGGATTGGGGAAAGGAAGCTTACTCTGCCATGTTGCCTGAAATTACCTCTCTGGTCTTTACAGGAAAGAAGGTTGAGAGCAGGCTGAATTAAAACTTTATTTAATGGAAATAATATAGTTTATTTTCCTCCATATATCCAAAATATTATCAGTTCAACATGCAACCAATAGGTAAACATTATTAACAAAGTAGTTTATAATAATATTCCCCCCCATGGAAAGTCTTTGAAATCTAGTATGTATTTAACAATTAAAGTAAGGTTCAATTTGGATTAGCTACATGTGCTAATCACTATCATACTGGCCAGTGAAGAGCTATTGAAAATCTCTTCTACTTTCTTCATTTCTCTTTAGTGAAGTACAGTTGACACACAATGTTAGCTTTAGTTTTAGATGTACACACAGTGATGTGACAAATCTATACATTATGCTTTGCTCACCACAAATGTGGCTACCATCTGTCATCATACAACACTGCTACAATACCATTGAATATATTCCGTACGCTGTATCTTTAATCCTCACGACTTATTCGTTCCTTAACTAGAAGCCTCTATCTCCTTTTCCCCTTTATTCATTTTGTCCATCACCCCACCCACTGCCTCTCTGGCAACCATCGGTTTGTTCTCTGTATTTATAGGTCTAATTCTGCTTTTTGTTTGTTTGTTTG
Organism: Crocuta crocuta; assembly: GCF_008692635.1. Lineage (NCBI taxonomy): Eukaryota > Metazoa > Chordata > Mammalia > Carnivora > Hyaenidae > Crocuta > Crocuta crocuta. The sequence goes on along the minus strand of NW_027551568.1, from coordinate 10,313,977 downwards.
TTTGTTTAGATTCCACATATAAGTGAAATCATATGGTATTTGTCTTTCTTTGTCTGACTTATTTCACTTAGCATAATATCCTCTAGGTCCATCCAAGTTGTCACAAACAACGAAGGCTCTCTCCTTTTTGTGGCTGAGTAATATTCCATCGTGTTTACACCTATCTTTATCCATTCATCCATGGATGGACACTTGGGCTGCTTCCATATATTGGCTATTGTAAAAAATGCTGCAATAAACATTAGGGTGCATGTCTCCTTTTGAATTTATATTTTATTATATGTTTTTTTTCTCTATTATTATAGTATTAATCTTTTTTTTCTTTTTTTTTAATAGTTTATTGTCAAATTAGTTTCCACATAACACTCAGTGCTCATCCCCACAAGAATGCCCTAAACCCAGTAGAAGAAGAGAAATAGTAAAAATNAATGTTTATAAATATTCTAAATATTCTACCAGAATTTCTATAAATGTATTGCAGGATTGGGGAAAGGAAGTTTACTCTGCCATGTTGCCTGAAATTACCTCTCTGGTCTTTACAGGAAAGAAGGTTGAGAGCAGGCTGAATTAAAACTTTATTTAATGGAAATAATATAGTTTATTTTCCTCCATATATCCAAAATATTATCAGTTCAACATGCAACCAATAGGTAAACATTATTAACAAAGTAGTTTATAATAATATTCCCCCCCATGGAAAGTCTTTGAAATCTAGTATGTATTTAACAATTAAAGTAAGGTTCAATTTGGATTAGCTACATGTGCTAATCACTATCATACTGGCCAGTGAAGAGCTATTGAAAATCTCTTCTACTTTCTTCATTTCTCTTTAGTGAAGTACAGTTGACACACAATGTTAGCTTTAGTTTTAGATGTACACACAGTGATGTGACAAATCTATACATTATGCTTTGCTCACCACAAATGTGGCTACCATCTGTCATCATACAACACTGCTACAATACCATTGAATATATTCCGTACGCTGTATCTTTAATCCTCACGACTTATTCGTTCCTTAACTAGAAGCCTCTATCTCCTTTTCCCCTTTATTCATTTTGTCCATCACCCCACCCACTGCCTCTCTGGCAACCATCGGTTTGTTCTCTGTATTTATAGGTCTAATTCTGCTTTTTGTTTGTTTGTTTGTTTGTTTAGATTCCACATATAAGTGAAATCATATGGTATTTGTCTTTCTTTGTCTGACTTATTTCACTTAGCATAATATCCTCTAGGTCCATCCAAGTTGTCACAAACAACGAAGGCTCTCTCTTTTTTGTGGCTGAGTAATATTCCATCGTGTTTACACCAATCTTTATCCATTCATCCATGGATGGACACTTGGGCTGCTTCCATATATTGGCTATTGTAAAAAATGCTGCAATAAACATTAGGGTGCATGTCTCCTTTTGAATTTATATTTTATTATATGTTTATTATATGGATACATATATATTTTCAAATTAGTGTTTTTTAATTTATTTGGGTAAATAACCAGTAGTGAAATTATTTGATAATAGGGTATTTCTATTTTTAATTCTTTGAGAAAACTTGATATTGTTTTCCACAAATTACATTTCACAATTTATCAACAGTGCATGAGGGCTCCTTTTTCTCCACATTCTCCTCAACACTTGCTATTTCTTCTCTATTCAATTCTAGACATTCTGACAGGTGTAAGGTGATATATCATTGTGGTTTTGATTTGCATTTCCTTGATGACTAGTGATGATGAACATCTTTTTATGTGTCTGTTGGTCATCTGGATATCTTCTTTGGAAAAATGTCTTTTCAGGTCTTCTAGCCATGTTTTAATTGGATTATTTGTGAGAGTTTGTTTGGTGTTGATTTATATAAATTCTTTATATATTTTGGATATTCACCCCTTATCAGATATATCTTCTCCCATTCTGTAGGTTGCCTTTTCACTTTGTTGATGGCTTCCTTTGCTGTACAAAGCCTTTTATTTTGATGTAGTCTCAGTAGTTTATTTTTTCTTTTGTTTCCCTTGCCTGAGGAGACATATCTAGGAAAAACGTTGCTAAGGCCAATGTCAAAGAAATTACTGCCTATGTTTTCTTTTAAGAGTTTCATGGTTTCATGTCTCACATAAGTCTTTATGGATTAAAACTTTAAAAAATACACAGATATTCTTTCTTTTTCTTTTTGAGAGAGGAAGAGAGATGCATGTGTGCAAACAGGGGAAAGGCAGAGGGAAAAGGAGAGAATGAATCTTAAGCAGACTCAGTGCAGAACCTGATGCACAGCCCAGTCCCAGGACCATGAGATCATAGCATGAGCCAAGATCAAGAATCGGATGCTTAACAAACTGAGCCACCCAGGAGCCCCCAAAATACATAGCTATTAAGCAGCAGCATCAGGATTCAAACTCATATTACAACAGTGCCTAGAATTGTGTCTGACAAATAACAGGTACTCAATAAATGGTTAATGAATAAATGCCTAAATAAGACAAAGGACATAAGCATTTTCTTCCTATGGCATTGCCATCAGTGATGGTGAAGGTGGAAATAGCAAGCCTCTTGCTTTCTGCACTTCACAGTGGACTGGTACTCAAGAGGGAGAGACTTCCTGGACATTTCTGAATTTGAGACTCTACCAAGACACCCAAAGGAGAAATGATTAATCCCAGATGCTGTCTCCATCAAGACAAGGAGAACTGAGAAGTTCTGAGAACTGAGATAATGGCATACAGGATAGCTCAGTAATTTTTCATTCAAATCCCTGCTATATACATTCCTTTCCCAAACCATCCCAATTCTTCATCTATCCAGTTGTCCCATTTAGAACGCAGCAAATATTAACAGAGGACAAAGCAGCCAGCATTTTAATCCAGTTTTAAGTGTTGACAACATTTCAACTGATTTCCAAAGATCTTTAAAGAAGAAAGATCTATTACAAGGTACCCCCCGCTTTTCCAAGTTTGCATTCTGTTACTTCACTTTTATAAAATGCCTACATTAGCACTGATTTTGCTAACCAAAAGAACTTCAGAGAGGATTTTCACACACACACACACACACACACACACACGGCAAAACGCAAAAGTAATGTTCAGCGTTGATTTTGCAGGGAAATGAGCAGGTAGAAAGACAGTGCGCACTCCGGGGCAATGAGAGTGGCACCCCCCAGCACCTTCCTTGGGAACCACACTTAGCATCTCAGCATCAAGGACCAGAGCTCTGAGCCGTGACTGTGAGCATCTGGGCTTTATCTCCATTTACTGTGTGCATTCATTATCAAAATGTGTCCTGTGGTATCAGGAAAGCCTAAGAGAGGTGATTTTTTGAGTCCGGGAACATTAAAAAACATTGCCATATAAATTAATGGTAATTCCTTCTTCACTTAACACCATTTCAGCTTATGGAAAGTTTCATAGGAACACCCTATTTTCTAAAAGTGGGGAAACTTCTACTTGTATTATAGCAAATGAAAAAAAGCCTTTAATTCAGTTACACAAGATATATTTAATTATTCAGTGGAAAAATTTCATTTTGATTTTCCAAGATGAGTATTTTGTTTAAAACCTCTGGAAGAAGTTTTAATGTTTAGATTACTGTTTAAAATTACTGCCCTGATTCCAAATTTGTCTCAACAGTTCAGATATCAACCTCCTTCCCTCAATACACAGCATGGTGCCCAGATTGGTACTGCGAAAAAATAGGTCCACCCCCATCCCCCTGTGCTCAACAACAATGAAAAGTTCCTTCTACCCGGAGAGTAAGAGCCCAAATTTCAACAATGACCACAAGGTCGTTAAAAATCTGGCTCGACTCCTAGTTTAATTTCATCTCCTTTGACCACACCTGCCACTTGACTGATTCTATTCCAGCTGTGATGGCCTCCTAGATGTTCCTTAAACATACGTGCCAGATCCTTCCCTGGGGCCTCCATCTTAGCTATTCTCTTGCTCGCATTGCCTCCCCTTGAAAATTTAGTAGCTTGCACCCTCTCTCTACTCCATTCAGCCTTGGTCAGGTCAGCTGTCATCATCCTAATGATCTTCCCTGGATAATCTATTTATACTTGAGATCTGTCTTTTCCGTTCCCACCCTGGAACATCTGATCCTCTCCCCAGTGTTTATTTTTCTTTAGAGCATTTACCACCATTTAATACACACACACATGTTTTTAAAAATATATTTATTTTATTTATTATCTGAATGCTCCTGCTACTATGACAGCTTCATGGATTTTGTTTTGTTTTATTCCTAATGTATCCTCCCCTCCTGGAACATTGCCTGGCACCTGCAGGCACTTTGCAAATGCTGGACGATGAGTAAATGAGTGAATGAGTGAAAAAAAAAATAGCCCTTATTGAATCTTTAACATGTGAGGTACTTTACTATGCATTTCACATGTATGAATTCATTTAATCTTGTGAGTGAGGTCCTCATATATTCTTTAGGTTACAGATGAGGAAATGGAAGTGCAAACAGATTACATAACTGTTTCAGGACAAGACATCAAAAGGAGTTTTAAAGTAATTTCTCTGTTCTTTATCAGACTAATTTATATAAGACTAAATTGACTAATTTTTCCATTTCCATTAACTTCACATCCAAGCCTCTCTGCAATTAGACCCCCTAATCATCTTCCTAGATAACTGGCTTATTCTCCACTTTCAAATTATAGTGGGAGTTCCTACAGGGGGCGGGGGTTAGAAATGACAATAATGAAAGGAAGAAGCCTAGTATAATGACCTTTGAGCTCTTGCTCTATGCCAAGGACCATGCAAATATGTTATATGTACATCGAATTTAATCCTCACCAAAGCCATGTGAGAAGGCTGAGGCTTAGAGAATCTAAATCATCTTTCCAAGGTCACACAAGTAGTTAAGAACTAAGCCTATAATTTGACCTAGACTTTCCTAGTTCTGTGCATGCAAGGCCCAACACAGCTGGGGGCTCTCCTTAGGGTAACACTGGGGTAACACTTGACATCAAGGTGTTGAGTGTATTGCATTTGTTCCGGGAGGTTCTGGGGAAAAAGAGCTTCTGAGCTCATTCAGGTGGTTGAAAGGATTATTGTGGCTGCAGGACCGGGGTCTTCATTTGCTAATTGGCTGTCAGCTGCAGGGCTGATTTCAGAGCCCAGAGGCTGCCCACAGCCCTTCCATGTGGCCTCCTTCATCATCAAAGCCACCAATCACATTTCAAATTCTCATGATTTCAATCTCTGACCTCCTCTTTGTCTGACCTCTGACCCTTATTCAAAAGTCTCATGTGATCAAGGCAGGTCCACTCTATACATCTCCCTATATTAAGGTCAGCTGATTCTAGAGCTCAATTACATCTGTAAAATCCCCTTTTCCATCTACTGAACCATAATCATGGGAGTCACGGATCCGGGGATTGAACAGGGCATGCACATGAGGGGGCAGGGATATTGACAGACTTCTTAGAACTCTGTTGATCATACCATCCACCTGCCTTCACATCCCCTTCATTCTGCATCAAACATCTACTCATTCGCCTGATAATTACTTTGTCTCTTTCTTGGAAAAATGCCCCCGCCACATGAATCCTGTCCATTTCCATAGAAGGTTACCCATTGGCTTTGCACCCTCCTTCCCACATTACTCTTCAGAGCCTGAAGGTAGGCACAGAGGAAGGCAAGAGCCAAGCCAGAAAGTTTTGTGTGTCATGAGTTCTTGCTTCTTATGTCTGCCATAACAAATCATTACAAATTTAGTGGCTTAAAACAAAACACACAAAAAAATCTCTTATGATTCTCTAGACCAGAAGGTTGATGGGAGTTTCACTGGCCTGAATACAAGGTGTGTGCAGGGCAGCGTTCCTTTCTGAAAGCTGCATCTGAGCAGCTTTCCTGTCTTTCCTGCCTTCTCCAGCTTCCAGATGCTGCCTGTGCTCCTGGCTTCAAAGCCCCACTTTTCCTCACCCTTACGGCCCTCAGTGTTGCCTCTCTCTGACCCCTCTTCCATTGTGAGTCTCTCTCTATCTAACCTGAGTCAGAAAAGGTTTTCCACATTCAAGGACACCATTGCTCAGATTGGACAATCCAGAATAATCTCAGGGTCTGTCCCTGGGATCACATCTGCAGAGGCTTTTTGCCCTGTAAGGTAAGCTATTCATAGGCTCCAGTGTTATGATATAGATAGTTTTGCAGTAAGATGTGCAATATTGTTCACAATATTGTTCACCACATCATGCTAAGAAGTGTGGGCTTCTGAAGCTAAGAAGCTACTCTTCTGAAGGTAAATAGAAACACTGAAAGAGTTGTGGCACAAGGTGGCTAAGACACGTCTGCATTTCTGAAAGATTCCTAGGCTCCAGGCTTCAAATTAATGATGGAGAATGGTTATGTTAATGGATAATAACTTGTTATGGAGTGCTAGCAACTTTTCTGGCACTGTTTGAAGTGTGTTGCAATCCTTAATGCACTTAACCGTTATAAACTAGATAGTACTATACTAACAGTAACCCCATTCTGTAGATGATAAATTAGACTCGCAAAGAATTTAAATACATTTACATTTAAATAAATTGCCCAAGAGTGTATAACTAGCGAGTGCCAAAGTGAAGATTCGGTCAAGGCATCTGACTTCCTGAGTCAATGTTCTAACCACTACAATAACTGCCCTTAACAGGGCAGAGCACCTCCTTGCCGCCTCTGAAAGAGGGAGAAAGCATGGTCAGGCCTAGTGGTCAGGGAATGCTTTCTAGATGCAGCAGGGCATGCAAAAACCACAGAGGAAGGGAACAATTTGGAAAAGTCGAGAGGAATGAAGAAGGACTTCCACAATTCATGATCATCAAGTCCATGTCCTCCCTTGTCTACAAAATAGGATCCTTAGTCTCTATAATTGCTTGACTCTTTATATGTTTGAATGAGTGAACCAGGGGCATTCCAGAACAATGTGTGCTGATGGATGNNCAAACCACCACAGAGCTCGGCTCTCTCATACTGAATTCCATTTTGATTTTTCATTCCTCTTGATTCTCATCTCTTTGTGCCCAAATTGTATTTTCCCGAAGATGTTTTCAAAAGTGTTTTTGTTCTGATTTAATAGGCTCAGTTTTCAATGTTTGGGCTGAAATTGAGGAGGTGCTTTATGAAAAGTGAATGCATTCGAATGGTGAAGTTTCCTGTGAACAGAAATACAGTATTGTTCTACTCTGAAGTTCCTAAGAGCCAGCTTCTGTTATTTTATTTCTAGATTTCCTTCCATCTTCTTCTTTAAAACTTTTCAAAATGACATCAAACAGCCTTCCTCTTGCTATGAAATAGAGAAAGCCCTTTCATCTGTAGGTAGGCTGATGGTGAGGGAATTATCAAGCAGAGAAAACCAAGGCTATTGTTCTTGTAAAATATATTAACTTAAAAAATAAAAGAAACTTCCTCACTGTGAAATACCCACTCTGTACTCAGAATCCTTAAAATCAGAGATGGTCACAGAAAGAGACAGCCCATCCAAAACCGGATAGCAAGGGCATACATGTGCCACATCCTTCCAGGAAGGGACAACCACAGCAAAGGAGAGGAGGAGGAAGAATGTATTGATCATCTATTTTATACTAAGAAAAGCACTGTGTTATTTACCTTATGTGCCCTAAGTCATTTGGTCTTTTGAACACCTGAGCAACCTACTCTGATATCCACTCTACAGGTAAAGAACGCAAGCCATGGAGAATGTAGGCCACTTTCTCAAAAATTTTGCCAGTGACAAGGCCAGGGTTTCCATTCAGGTATTTCTTACATTAATGAATCACATCATTTACCTTGTTAACTTAGTACTATTCTGAAAAATGACTATTTATGAAAGTTTCTGCTTCTTATAAGAGACATAAGTGAACCTAGAATTTTCAAATTTGTGTAGAGAGAAAAATAATCATTCATTGGACATCAAATGTGTTGAATACATCTAATGTATGCTTAGACTTACAGTATAAATCATGCCTTAATAATATGGATTCTTCCAATTGAATGCTTTTTTGGATGGGGGGTCATGTAGGAGCAGAGGGGAGGGAGGGAGGGGGAGAGAGAGAGAGAGAGAAATAGAGAGAGAGAATCTTAAGCAGGCTCCATGCCTAGCTTGGAGCCCAACGTGGGACTCAATCTCAGGACTGAGATCACAACCTGAGCTGAAATTAAGAATCGGATGCTTAACCAACTGAGCCACCCAGGCACTCAGAAAGCTTCTTTTTTTAAAATTATAGGTTGAAAAACTAGCATTTCATATCCATAATAAAACTAACACTGTACTGCTCAATTTTATTACCCAAATAGTATTCTCTGATATTTTTTAAAGAACTTTTGAGTTTGCAAACATTCCCTAATGCATTATCTCACTGAACGTCCTGTCCTTCCACAAGATGAGCATCACTTGACCTCCTGTACTCTTATTAAGCTGAGGCTTAGAAGCAGTTCAGCAGCATGAGTAAGATAACACAGCTAATAAATTGTGAGGCAAGATCTAGAACATTGTTCTTCAGCTACCAAGACATAATTCTTCAAGCCATGTAGTCTGACGTCCTAATTAATCTATGAATAGATACAGCGAAGTCTTAACAAATACAAAGAGAAGACCGTCTCTGTAAGGCAGGCTAGGGCAGTCCCCATTCGGGAATTTTTCATTCTCTAGCATTACCAAAAGAATTTCTGTATCTCTCTCCATGCATTAGTTTGGTTGCATTTGACTCCAGCTTCAAACTTGTATTTTGAACCCTCAGGTGTGTAGACCTTTTTTCCATGGTATTTAAGGTTTACCTTTCTTCTACAGTTTTCGGTTTGGCTTGTACATTTCCATACCAATATCCCCTATGGGGTTAGGAATTTCTGCTATGGACAGGGACCCTCAGGATTTGAACCACACACTCCTAGGCCAGTTGTGGGTCCACTACAGCAGTAGGTTGGGTCAAAAGTGGTTAATAAATGTAGAAATCCTAAGGGGAGGATTATAGAAGGAGAAAAACAAACGTGGTCTGAAAAATGGGTAGGATACTTTGAGCAAAGAGTGGGGGGGAGAGGAAAGAAGATTCCACAGTTTTATGGGGAGAATGAGAGGCAAAACATCATATATTGAATTCCAAAGTTGCTGCACTGCCAACTTATTTTTTTCCAGCTCTTGAATTATTTGCAAGCAGACACACACACGCACACACACACACACACACACAGATAAAACATGTTACTAAAGGTTCACAGAATTTTTCCTTTCTAGTTAGAAACAATGGACACAAAGGATTTGGAGGATTTTGTAAAGATGTAATTATTCCAAATGCACAATTTTGTCAGCTTGCTTTTATAATCAAAGCACTGCATGAATTTCAAAGTAAATACAATCTTTGTTATGTGAGAAAGCTCTGAAGTCACTGTCTCAAAAAATAAAATAGGGACAGTTTCAGCAAATAGTGGCAAATCTCAAAGACCTTACTGTTTTGATGTATGACTCCTATTAGTAATGTCCTGCAGAAGTCCTACCTAATTGATTCCATCCATTATCTGTTTGACGCTTTATGATACAAAAAGATAAAGGAGTGAAAGGAAGAGATCTAGCAGGTATTGACCACCTACTAAGTGACAAGAAATAAGTGTGCTTCTCCATATTTTCCATGGCATTATGTTCTCAAAACTGTTCTACATTGTAAATATTGCAAGATGACATAAAAGAGAAAGAGGTTAAATAAGTTAGCCAAGCTCAGACACCTACCATGTTTTACCATGCTTCAAGTCTGTTTGTTGCCAAAGGCAATGATCTTGACACATTTTCAATTGCATTATATGATTAGCCAATTTCCCCTTGGAAAGTGTATATATAAGTTCAGAAAATGGGTACATCATGACCTTGGTTGATTTATTCATTTGTTCCATTGATGTATTGATGAATTTAGAAGCAAGTGATGGTTTTCTCTTCATTTTTGCTTAAGTTTAGGGATGAAGTGGATTGGTGTGTATGCATAATAAGATTTATCATTTATATATCATAAAACTAATTCTAGAAAGTATCTTTACATAAAATAATAAAAATATTTTGTTCCTCCTGTGTTAGAATAGTCTAACATCTAATGAAAAATTTTAAGTGTCTGTGGGTTAACATCATACAAGTTTACTCTTCCCTTACATTATAATCCAGATGGATTGGTCAATTAAAAAGTGGATGGGGGAGGGCTTCTAGTTGGTTCCATGTACTGGGAAAGACATCTAAACCTATCCCCTAACAATATTTCTTTTTTATTTGTTTCTGAGAGAGAGAGAGAGATAGCGTGAGCAGGGGAGGGTCAGAGAGAGAGGGAGACACAGAATCCGAAGCAGGCTCCAGGCCCTGAGCTAGCTGCCAGCACAGAGCCTGACCTGGGGCTCCAACCCACAAACCATGAGATCATGACCTGAGCCGAAGTCAGATGCTTAACCGACTGAGCCATCCAGGCGCCCCCCCCACCCCCCACAATGATAATTTTTAAACTTACTTTTCGTCTTTTTCCACTTCATCCACAGCATCCTGCTCCCTCTATTTCTCTCTCTGCCTCTAAATTTAATGGTAACATGAAACTATCAGGATCCAGTATACACCCATAATGAGAACTTTTTGCAATGCTGGAGTCTAATTGGTCTTTGTTGCTCAAAGGCTTTCTCAGCTTTCTTCCCTGCTGTTTTAAGGCTAGAAGCTGGCTTTTCTTCCAATTCAAGTTCTTAAATTTTAGACTTTTTAAATTTATTCTTGCAAACCAGTTGATCCTTTCCCAAATTAATTTCTTTCACGTACTTTAAAGTCAATAACTACACATATACATTGCTAACATTCTGTGTTACTAGTCCATCCCTTAGAAGAAGTTGGTCTATGAAAGCATCTTTCCAGCCCCATAACACCAATTTCCTTTCCACCCACCAAGCCATAGCCTCAAAGAGATATATTTTCTTAGGCAACTTCCTAATTCTGGCACCATATATTCAATCAGTCAGAGTTTGATCAGGAAAATACAAATAACCAAGAATTTTGAAAAAAATATTATTTAATACAAAGATTTAGAGGCTTATAAAACTATTGAAGTACTTGAGGGTTTTGGAAATGAACACTTTTACATATGCATTTACATATTATTTGGCAAGACTTCATCTTCTTCTATTCAATGTCAGTGGCAACGAATATAAAAGACAGAATCANAGGAAAATACAAATAACCAAGAATTTTGAAAAAAATATTATTTAATACAAAGATTTAGAGGCTTATAAAACTATTGAAGTACTTGAGGGTTTTGGAAATGAACACTTTTATATATGCATTTACATATTATTTGGCAAGACTTCATCTTCTATTCAATGTCAGTGGCAACGAATATAAAAGACAGAATCGTATGCCACATAATAAGTATTTATTGAATTAATTAGTCACAGTTCCATTCTAGATTCTTGGGGATGAATTTAGTCTTGGTCAGGATTTCTGCCAATTGGATGCAGAATTCCATCCCCAGACCATTGGATACAAAAGAATAATGCAGTAAAGACAAACCAACATTCCTTGTAATTATTTTACTGCAGGCCCTTGGTATTTCTAGGAAACATGTTTGCATTGATGCATTTGTGCCAAGTGGAGGGTTGGGGGGGACGGGGAAACATCCATGATCTGTTTTTAAACATCTTCGTACCTAATTACCAAGAGGGAAATTTTCCATCTTTGTGGCCTGGCAGTGTTACTCCACTAAATAGGAAAACAGAGAAAGAGTAGCCTGGAGGCATATAGAAACTGAGAGCCCACACAAGCAGAGATCACCTTTCAGCCAATCTCATGGGGAAAGAAACCACTTTTATGTTCTTTCATATTTATAGAAACATGATTGAGATTCAGGGTTTAAGTGACTCTATCACGAGCTGTGTCATCTTGAGTAAGCTACTTAAATTTTGGAGGAAGATAGCCTCATCATTAAAGCTAGGAAATTCTCATTTCAAAGGTGTCATGGGAATGACATAAAATTAACAAAATGTGTGCTCCATAAAAAGGTAAGAGATTTTACATTATTGAAGCATGAAATGAAGAGAGGTAAGAAAGGAAGGAAAGAAGAGAGAAATGGAAAGATGGGGGAAATGGGGAGAAAAAATGTAAATAAAAGGAACCAGACATTGTGAAAACAGGAAATCATAAGCCTAAATATAAAACAAATAGTATTCTTAGCAAGTGGGTCAGATATAAAGTTTAGTGCAACTTAATTGCTGATGAATTCTTGCACTACCTGCGTATTTAGTTGTCTTCTTTAACACTGTGTTGTTTCTGTTTACTTCAATATCAAGGACTTGTAGTGCCTGCATCATGCACTCTGCTAGGTATTGTCAAGTAGGTAACGCTGAGGGGCTGGAGTTGGGGCCTAATGCAGATGGTGTCATGGCTAATTCCAGGAATTTCTACAAGGGTAACCTGAGAAAGACCCCTGCTTGAACACTGTGAGGAGACTGCAGACTCGGCAAAAATGTTACCAACGGAATGAACTGTGGAGGGATTATTTTTTCCTTCATTGATGGAACCAGATTGCCAACATGTGGAAGCCACCATGGAAAGGCCCACTCTCCAGTAGAGTGGTAAGAACATATTGCCATGGCTATAAAGCCACTGAGAATTAGCAATGTCTGAATAGAGGGTATTGTAGACATGAGTAATCACAATATTGCACAAATCAAGAGAAACTTAATGGTATTATACTCACTTCAAAATAGACCCTCAGCAGTTACTTGATGGCTGACAATGTATTTCCCAGTAGCTTCAAGGTCTGTGCTAAATTATAACGAACATTCTTATTTTAGTAAAATCCTTCATCGTTGGTCATAAAAATATTCTGGAGAGTTTATTAACACAGCAAAAATTATTTTGTTTCCAAAACAGTTGTTCTGGAAAATGCTTAAATGATCCATGAATCCTTTAAAAAGCATTTCTTCTTTGGAGGAAAAAAAAAACAACAAGATGTAATGAGCAGGCTTTCATTTTGAACAGATCCAGCTTTGATACTAGTTTTTCTATTCACTACCTTTGAATGCTTGGGTATTTTACTTAAACTTCACCTGTACAATGGGGGGCAAGGTGGTGTTGGAAGTATTGAATATGACGATAAATGCATGGAAAATGCCTGTTACGGTGTGTATGCTCACACTAAACAGTAGCTCAAATTCCAGGGCACACTCTGAATTTCTATCACTATGCTACATCCACTACAACTCATTAAAAAAAGAGAGAGAGAGATCAATAAAATGGTTAATATCCCTCTTCAGTGTGGCTCTTTCCTTTTGTCTCATATTCTCACTCTCTGTCAAACAAAACTCATTTTCTTTAATCATCCCAAACAGACAGTGGAGATAAAACAAGTCCAGTCCCCATGGTCTGGAATAATTTGGTTCAAAAGAGAGACCAAGAAAAGTCATGCTGTGTCATGCATGAGACCAACTCTTCTTATTGGACTATGACAGAAAACATGGGGAGTAAAATTAAAAATGATTTATAAAAAAGTAAGAAAAGGCTTCTCTGTGTAAGAAATAAGTCTTTCGTGGATTTGTCAGACTCCTGACATCTAATTGTGTTGATGAGCACCAAATCTATTGAATCATAGAGTCTACAAATAGAGCATCAATTTTTCATTATCTTGACTGGATACATGTCTTGCCCTTCATTATTCTCAGGACAATTTTCTCAAATAAGATATCAACCAATTTTATCAAAAAAATACAAATGCAGAAAATACAAGTGGCTGTTTGATGAGAGATCTAAGCTTCAACATATTCAGGAGGGCTTCTTCCTGTCAGTTTACATATAGGGTATATGTCCCCTTCTTCCTCCTTTCCTTCATCAACAAACTTCTTACAAAGGAATTTAAATATATGACCTCAGCTCTCTCATGTGTAACTGAACTTTTGGATGAAGCCTCGCTCTCATCCAAGCTATACAAACTCTTTCCCGCAAGGTTTTTCTTATGCTTTGCCAATTGCCTAAGCCTGTGATTTCCCGGTTTGACAAGCTCCTTCTGACGCTACCCCTTTCTCTGGCACTCATGATGTTGTTCTCTTTGGTTCCCTTCATATCCTTTAAATTATTCCTTCTCAATCTTTGCCAAACTTGCTTCTTTATTTCCTTGCTTTTTCCCGTGGCATGCTCTCACATCCATTTGCTATAGTCTTGTCTCTTAATCTTGACATAACTGAATCTCTCTCTCTTTCTCTGAATCTTGTCCCTTTTAAGAAATGCCCAGCAGTGTGTGAAGTTGGAAAAGGAGTCTTTTCTTTATCTGTTTCTACACATAATACTTTGTCCAGGGGACTACAGGGGTCCACTGTGTTAAAACGCATAGTGTTCACAGCTGTTAAACTCCAGAGACCATGCCCATAAAAATTACATTCTATCATTTTTGAACCACGTACTTGTTTCTTATTTTCAGTCCACAAATATCGAATGCCTTTCCTTTGTAAATCATTGTATTAGATGTTCAATAAATTGCAATTTATTCCACTCCAAAAGTCCTTAGGCACTCCATTACTTTAGTACATATGATAATAATTGTCTTGTGTTAAAATTATTTATATAAATGCATGATTTCTTCTCAATATTCTGCCCTTAGGTAGGACTATGCCTTATCTATCTGTATATCTTTGTGACAACCGGTTAACCATAGTTAATAAAAAATATGTGATGAACACATTCCAAAAATATATATAACAAAATATGTAGTATGTATGTATTAATATGTACTGTATATAATAGAATATTGTATTCAGCTGTAAAAAGGAAAAAAATATTGTCTTTGGTAATAACATGGATGGACTTTGAGGGCAATATACTGAGTGAGATAAGTAAGGCAGAGAAAGACAAATACCATATGATCTCACTTATATATGGAATCTAAAACAAACAAATAAGCTTATAGATATAAAGAAATTTGGTGGCTGGTGGAGGTGGGGTCCTAGGGATGGGGGTGAAATGTGGGAAGGTGGTCAAAAGGTACATAAGTGCTAGTGATGTTAAGCAGAGCATGGTGACTATAGTTAACTATATTGTTCGTATTTTTGAAAGAGATAACCGAATAGGTCTGGAAAGGTCCTATTACAAGAAAAACAATTTGTAACTATGTGTGGATGTTAACTAGACTTATTGTAGTGATCATTTTGCAATATATCCAAATGCTGAATCATTATGGTGTACATTTGAAACTAATACAATGTTATATGTCGATTATATTTCAATTAAGAAATTATCACTTCAGATGAATGGCTACATTCAAATGTTTCTTTGAAAGCTAAACAGGTGTCCCCAAAATCCGTCTTAACCCTGACCTACATACACCCCAGATTTTGAAAATGAGCAACAAGTTTTGCCCTCTTATTAGCAGCAGAGCCCAATTTCTAAGGCCGCGAGGGTGGAAAATTCACAGGAGATAAAATCCCTAGTTCAAATCCTGGATCTAACCCACATTGATCTTTACGGATGACACTTTTTAACGTTTTTGTTCCTCGATGTCCTCATTTATAGGATGAGGAGGGACAATGCCTGTTTCTTACCTGTTGCTGTTACCTATGGTTTACATAGGAAAACACAGGTAAAAATTCTTTGTAAACTATAAAGTACTATCCAAATGTAAAATGCCTAAATAGAATAAGTTCTAAATATATGTTTAGTTAATGAATTAATAATGAAATCAAGCATTGATCTGTTCTGCTCCAATTTCCCCCAGGCCCCACCGTGGAGCAGGGTTTAAGGAACCACAAAACAGATACAGAGCATGTTGAGAGGTCTCTTAGAGGTTTGAAGGTTTGTTTTTTTAATAACCAGAACTTTAACATTTTTATTGCTTAGAATGTTACTCAGTGTACTTAGCTATGCATTCACAGCAGGAAGCGATCTCATACCGAATACAAGATGATTAAGAGCTTGGCAGATGCTGTAAGTTGCCTACCCAATACCCATTTTCATGTCTTACTCAACAACCTTTGAACCGTGTTGAGGAGGCCAGCTGAATGGTGACTCTCCCCCCTCACCCCCCCCCAGAGAGAGGAGGTGAGTGACATATAGGTAGACTCCTTCAAAGGTACTTACTCAACTGGCAAACACCCTTTTTGTTCTTTCCTCTCTTTCCTTCTTCCTTCTTGAAACATGAATATGTCTAGAGCTCCAGCGACCATCTGTTTGCTCATGAAGAAACCTTAAGATGAAATTTCAGGTGTTAAATGTAACAGAGCAGAAAGACAGAGAAGTCTGAGTCTCTGATACCACCATGTTGGCCATGAACTGACTTGGATATTTTGCGAAAAACAATAAGCCCTTACTTGGCTTAAGCTGCTATTATTTCAGGTCTCTGTTACTAGTGACAAAACACACACCCTAACTCCTATAGGAGCCTCTCTTTGATTCAAAGTTTTGTTTGTTAACATTAAAAAAAGAAGTAAATGTCAAATTAATTATTTTAATAATAGAATTAATATTAACATTAAAAAAAGAAGTAAATGTCAAATTAATTATTTTAATAATAGAATTAATATATTTTATGTATGTGTGTACTACAATGTTATGGGCTTTGTTGCTTCCCCCCTAAAATTTATATGTTGAAGCCCTAACACACAGTATGACTGTATTTGAAGGTAGGGAATTTAGGGATATAATTAAGGTTAAATGAGATTATAAAGGTGGGGCCCTAATCAACCTGAGGACTGATGTTCTCATAAGAGGAAGAATGGATGCTAGAGATCTCTCTTTCTTTGCATGATACAGAGAAGAGACCATGAGAGAACACAGTGAGAAGATGGCCACCTACAGTCAAGGAAAATAGCCTTCACCAGAAATCAAATTTTCTAGCATCTAGGTCATGGATCTCTAGCCTCCAGAACTGTGAGAAAATAAATGTCTATTATTTAAGCCACCCAGGCTGTAATATTCTGTTGTGACAGCCTGAGAAGACAAATATATATATAATAGNGATACCACCATGTTGGCCATGAACTGACTTGGATATTTTGTGAAAAACAATAAGCCCTTACTTGGCTTAAGCTGCTATTATTTCAGGTCTCTGTTACTAGTGACAAAACACACACCCTAACTCCTATAGGAGCCTCTCTTTGATTCAAAGTTTTGTTTGTTAATATTAAAAAAAGAAGTAAATGTCAAATTAATTATTTTAATAATAGAATTAATATATTTTATGTATGTGTGTACTACAATGTTATGGGCTTTGTTGCTTCCCCCCTAAAATTTATATGTTGAAGCCCTAACACACAGTATGACTGTATTTGAAGGTAGGGAATTTAGGGATATAATTAAGGTTAAATGAGATTATAAAGGTGGGGCCCTAATCAACCTGAGGACTGATGTTCTCATAAGAGGAAGAATGGATGCTAGAGATCTCTCTTTCTTTGCATGATACAGAGAAGAGACCATGAGAGAACACAGTGAGAAGATGGCCACCTACAGTCAAGGAAAATAGCCTTCATCAGAAATCAAATTTTCTAGCATCTAGGTCATGGATCTCTAGCCTCCAGAACTGTGAGAAAATAAATGTCTATTATTTAAGCCACCCAGGCTGTAATATTCTGTTGTGACAGCCTGAGAAGACAAATATATATATAATAACTTACTATATATATATATATATATATATATATACAGGAGCCTACAATATACAGGAGAACATATGGAACTTAAGAGTAAATGTTCTTTTTAAAGTCAACATTTATTACACCTGCTTATTAATTGGTATTATTTTCTGATTTTAATCAATATATTCCCTGTAGAAAATCTGGGAAAGTAAAAATATGAAAGGAAAAAAAATGGATACAGGCTAGCTTCCCTGCCAATAACCTTCCTAAATTCCTAATAAAGTCTCGAAGGCATAAGAGAAAGATGACATGCTGTTTTGAAAACTTACCAACCCGGTCTCAGAATCTGAGAGAAAATTCCATCAACTATTTATTTGGTTGAACTGAATTAAAGTGTGCAAATGGTGCTCCATCTACTTCTGTGGTACCAGCTGCAAAGAGGGGGGACTGTTTACCTGTTCAGGTGGGGACATTTACCCTGCTCTCCTCCTGTTTCTAGGAGGATCCCCCTTCAGAATGTTCCACTGTAAGTTCCCCCCTTTCCTGTGGGAAGCACAGGCTCACTTCTCCCATGACCCTTCGGTCTTAGGGAGGTGGCATCAACAGGTGAAGGCTTGAGTGTGTTTGCTCTGCCTGGAACTGGATATTCTGTCTAATTTAAGGTAAAATAATAGCAAGCCCATCCTACAACACCCAGTCCTGCAATTTTTGCTTTATTGGCCAATTTCTCCAGCAGTTTGGAGGCCTCCTGCTGCCAAGCAAGGAGCAATGCCCATGAGTCGCATAATTTGGGCACAGTCCTGAATGTGTCTTTTGGCAAGTCATTTAACCTCTCTGAGCTGACATTTCACATATTGCCTTTTTTTTTTTAAACAAGATGGATCTGAATATTAAATATTTTTTTTTCTTCTAGCTTTATTGGGATAGAGTTCACAAATAAAAATGGCATATTCTTAAGGTATATAATGTGATGATTTGATGTGTGTATATATATATGTGCGTGTGTGTGTACATATGTGTGTGTATATGTGTGTGTGTGTATCTACACACGTATTGTGAATGGTTCCCACAATCAAGCTAATTAACACATCCATCACCTCACACAGTTACAATTTTTAAAACGTTTTCATTTAGGGGCACCTGGGTGGCTCAGTAAGGTAAGCATCTTACTTCGGCTCAGGTCATGATTTTGCGATTGGTGAGTTAGAGCCCTACGTCAGGCTCTGTGCTGACAGCTCAGAGCCTGAAGCCTGTTTCAGATCCTGTGTCTCCTCTTTCTGCCCCTTCCCTACTCTCTCTCTCTCTTTCTCTCTCTCTCTCAAAAATGAATAAACATTAAAAAAATGTTAAAAACCTTTCATTTATAAGATGAGTAGGTTTGGGGGATCTAGTCTACAGCTTGGTGACTCTAGTTCAGAATACTATAGTGTACCCTCAAAATTTGCCATGAGATCAATTCTTGACTTTCATTTTCATTTTAGTTCAATAAATATTTTTAAGTAATAATAATAATGATGATAGCAAGCCCACTTGGCTCCAAACCTTAGTCCAAATTCTCCACCAACTTTATTATAAAAGAAGTGAGTTTTAATCTCAGTATGCCTGGATTCTATGTCAATTTTACATTGATTCAAAAGTCAGACAGAAAAAAAAATGTTGCTATGTTACAGCCCACTTAAAATAGCTAAGGCTTTTCGAAAGCACGGTTTCGAAACAGGAAATAGAGTTATTGTCAGTGTTGTGTGGTTTCTCACCATGTTTTCCAATTGGTGTCTCCTTATTCAGAAAATGCAAAGCAGGAAAAATGCATCTAGAAATTGGGATAAGGATTTGTATGTTGCTGGCAGTAGTAGACGCCATCTTAAGATGAGTAGGGGGGGAGGAAATGGATACATTTCATCCAAGAACACCTGGGTGAAAATTTTTTAGATGCTGTTTTATAGGAAGAGGAAATAAAATAATCTGCTCTTGAAGGGTGCCTGGGTGGCTCAGTTGGTTAATCGTCCAATGTGAGCTCAGGTCATGAGCTCGCAGTTTGTGAGCTTGACCCCTGCATGGGGCTCTGTGCTGACGGCTCAGAGCCTGGAGCCTGCTTCGGATTCTGTGTCTCCCTCTCTCTCTGAGCCTCCCCTGCTCATGCTGTCTCTATCTCTCTCTCTCTCAAAAATAAACAAAAAAATTAAAAAAGAATGGTGGAGTTAAAGGGTGATGGTTGAGATATGAAAGTATTTTATTTGCATGTAGAGTAAGACACAGAGATGACTCTATGTGTGGAAAATAGATAAAAGAAATCAGCCTAAAATTTGTAGGCATTCTTTTGGATAAAACATGAGAACAATTAAAAAGAAGAAAAGTCAATGATACATTTCCTTTGAAGATCCTGAGTTAAAGGGCCTAAACATAGAGCTTGGAAATGTTAATAGAAAACATATGAAAGGATACACATCCAGCCATAATTTGGAGACTATGAGAGTTACACGATTAAAGGGAAAAAAAAAAAACAAACAACCTCCTACAACTCCTCAGGAAGTGATAGAAAGAATAGAGTATTCTTAGACTTTCCTATATCACTAAATGTTACAGGACAAAGAAATAAATCTTCAAACTTTTGAAGAAATTATAAGATTACCAAGGAATGTTGTATCAACCAAGTGGTCATTGACATTTGAAAAGAGTAGAAACATCTTCAAATAACGCAAAAGTATTATTGTGCAAAGGCATGAAAATGTATGGTAAAAATGACATTAAAATTCACCTAATGATCTGCTTCAACTGGTGAAGAGACAAATCAAAATTAAAAATAGGATAATGGTATGGAAACAACCTAAGTATTCCTTGATGGATGGATTAATAAAGAAAATGTGTATATATAGAAATCTCTATGTATACACATCTCTCTCTCTCTACACACACACACACACACACACACAAACACACACACACACACAATGGAATATTATTCAGCCTTAAAAAGAAGGAAATCCTATCATTTGTGACAAGGATAGCCCTGGAAGATATTATGTTGAATGAAAAAAAAGCCAGACAGAGAAAGACAAACAAATGCTGCATGGTATCATCTGTATGTGGAATTTAAAAAAAGTAAAAATAAAAAGTTAAACTCATAGAAACAGAGAGTAGGAAAGTGGTCACCAGAATCTGAGGGGTGGGAGAAATGGGGAAATCTTGGTAAAAGGGCACCAAATTGTAGTTTCAAGATGACTAAGTTCTGATGATATTACACAGAACATGGGACTATATTTGATAACACTGTATTGTATAATTGAAATTTGCCAGGAGACTGTAGCTTAAATGTTCTCACCACACACAACATAAAGGAGGTAAATATGTCAGGTGAAGGATGTGTTAATAAACTCCACGGTGGGAGGAAGGGATTCTTTCAAAATGTAGACATAAACAAAATCATCATGTTATACACTTTAAGTATATTACAATTTATTTGTTAATTACACCTCAATAAAGCCAGAAAGAAAAAACACCATAATGGAAAATCTTTGGTTTTAAAAAATTGTGAATCCTTCCCTTGCTTCATATATACCCCAAATTCTACAATAATCAAGGTCATATGGGTTTTTTGTTCTTTTTTTAATTTTTTAAATGTTTTTCTTTATTTCTGGAAGAGAGAGAGATAGCGTGAGCAGGGGAGGGTCAGAGAGAGAGGGAGACACAGAATCCAAAGCAGGCTCCAGGCTCTGAGCTAGCTGTCAGCACAGAGCCCAACGTGGGGCTTGAGCCCACCAACCGTGAGATCATGACCTGAGCTGAAGTTGGACTCTTAGCCGACTGAGCCACCCAGGCACCCAAGGTCATATTTTTTGCAGAGTGCTCCTTGCTTGGGGAAAAAATTAGGTCTTTTTTTTTTTTTGCTTTGGCCTTTCAGCAGTATGAGTGACTATATTCCTTCATAAGCAAGCTTTATTCTTGATGTGCTTCATGTCATTAAAAAAATTATTGATATTGTTCTTTTCCATTATTTAACTGTGGCCAAATGTTTGGGACACAGTGTCAGGAAGATTGTCAAACAAACCCTGTTTTGTTTTTGCTTTTCTCTCTCATTAATGCAGGTAGCATTGAACTACATATGGCTATTTTCATTATGAGGGAGATGGGAAAATAATTTTCTGCAAATATGGAACACATTTGAATTAATTGAGCCATTACAAAAATCTGAAGATAAATAAACCATGAAAAGGCAAATTCTCCTATGTCATTCACTGTTTCACTACATGTTTTGGTTGCCAAGTATTATTCCAGACTTTAGGTCTTCATCTGTGAGCAAAATATACAAAATGTTTACATGAAGGACTTTATAGTCTAGTGCATGAGATAAATAGTATGTTAGCAGGTGAAATAAGGTACACCTTAGGGTAATCATAAATGTCTTCAGAGCACCAGTCTGTTATTGTGAATCCTATGTTGATTTTTTCCCCTTTCACTAAACTATCAGTATAGGGAGACAGATTTCTGCCATGAACAATAATGCAATGAACAGTTATTAGGGACATTATAATTGTGGCCATCTCTAGGTATTAAAAGTTGAGCAATTTTTATCTCTTCTCCTTCTTCATTAGAATGTTTCCCTAAATACTCAAGGTGAGATCAAAAAATCAGAAAACTATACATATAAACATTTGTCTCTCTCATGCTATGAAGATTAAAGAAAATGAAATAATACAAGGTTCGAGCTGTCATTTCCCTGTTTACACTGAGTCTTTTCCAAGTTCCTGGTTTAAGTGTATTCCTTTAAAATAAGGGGAAACATTTTATTTATTATAGCCTCGGAAAGGAAGTATGAGATGAAAGGTATTAATATTGTATTCGTAAATGTTTAATATTTTGTTTCAATTGCAAATACATATGCATGTCTAATTTTTATACTTTTAATACTTTTACATAAGGATTTTCTAATTTTTATGTACAAGCATTAAAATGCCATTTGATGTGTCTTCATAAGATTCCCCTGTATGGATATGCCATTATTTACTTTATCGTTGCTCCAGACATACGGATGTGATAGCATCATCACTGTAACAAATAACAGTCCCACGAGCAGTCTGTTCCTAAATATTTGCCTGGACCTCAGAACATTTCTCTATGATGGACTCTCAGACCTAGGAATATGAGATTAAAGGATGCAAGCTTTTTAACCCTTTGAGACATAGTGAAATAGCTGCCTTTGAATGTTTTACATCTTTACAATCTCTGGGCTCCTATGCCGGCTCTGCTTCAGGTAGCAAAGAACTCAACCTCTTGACATCTCACTTTCTTCACCTCAAAGGTAGGGCTAATACCAGCTCATAGTCTAAGAGCAAAGATGAAATGAGAGGATGCATTCATGGGATTTCGCACAGCACTCTGCACCAAGCAGATGATCTGCAAATAACATTTTCTCTCTCCTTTCACCAGGAAGATAGCTATGTCTGCCATGGCCCCTTGCCCAAATCCTCTCCAAGCCCCACTTTTCATGCAGCAATCAGAATGCCCTTTGAGCACTGCGTTTTGAAGCTCTGTGTTCCTTTTTACATTTCTGATTCCCAGCTACATTGCTTGTGTTCCATCTACATTAGAAGGAGCTTATCTTATTTCTCTACTCTATAAATAACAGACTGCTGATAAGAATAATAATGGAAAGTCAGATTGCAGCAGAGCAGAATGAGGAGGAAATAAAGGTAACATTGAGTGAACTTCAACAGGGAAGAAAGGATGCATGGTGGATAAACGATTCTATACCCAGAGGTGATGAATGCCAGCAAGCAATAACTTCGTAAGGAAAAAGAAAGAAAGAAAAAAAAAGGTCAGTGTGAATACCGACGAATGAAAAGAAATTATGGAATAGCGAGAAAGCCAAACAGGGTGCAAAAAGACAGGTCTTGAGCTAAGGGAGTTAAAAAAATATGTATGAGGGCATGCATGGACTGGGGGATCAAAGGTAGAGAGAGCAGGGGTGAGAAAGATGAGTCTGTTATAAATGCCTTTCAGGCACAAAAGAAAGATCAAGTCTGTGAAAGAGCCAGTAACACCAGAAGAGAGCTGTGTGGATAAGGTATTGATGTCTGAGTCCTGGGGAAAACAGATAGGATTTTAATCACCTGCAGACAGACACAGAAAACAAGAACAAGTATTAAAAATAATTATCTAGAAACAACCACAAACTTTTGTGAAGCTGGTGACTGTGTATAGCAGTCTAGTCTGAAGGGTTGAACCATAAACAAACAAATGTTTTTTGTTTGTTTGTATTTAAATAAAATTCTGAAAGTTGAGTCCAGCTTTGAGGTGTGTCCAGCCCTGAATGGTCCGTGGCACCTAGTTGCACCTCTGAGTGGTAAATCTCCATCTATATGGTTGACTTCTTCTCTTCCCTAGGGTGTGTTAAAGAACAAAAAATTTAACCTATTAAATTCAAAGATCTAATTGACTTTATTAAGTGATTCATGAGCCAGGTGGCATCTCATCCAGCCAGTAGAGAGATACTCTGAGGAATTGTAGGAAATGAAAGGTTTTTTATAGGCAGGAGGGGAGTGGCAAGGACATAATTAGCAAAAAGAAAGGAAGGATTGTTTGAGTCCAGGTCATCTTTTTGGCAGGGAGGGAAGGGCTGAGTTTATAACATGCAGATGACCTCACAATCTGATCAGAAAACTTCAGATTGACTTTCAAAAGGTCACATTCTTGAGATAGGTTAAACTTGTAATGAATTCTTGTGGGGGACAGGGGACAAATGATTCCATTTTGGGTTTGCTGTTTCTTTTTTAACAGGGTAGAGTCTCTGTTAAAATTTTCAGGGACAGATTTTCAGTAGGTCCCTCGGCTTCTGACGGTGGCTTCCTGATGGAACTTCTTGAACTATAGTTTGGAAAATGTCACCCCCTCATTTCAAAACCTTCAGTGGCTTGCCAGTAGCTGGAGAGTAAAGTCCAATTCCTGGTCTGGTACTAAGAGCTCCACCACATAGCACTAACTGACCTTTCCATCTGGATTGCATATATTCCTAGTAAGATGTCTTAGACTCTGGAGCCTACAGCCACTTCAGTTCTATGCAGATGCCACTGCTTTCTGTCACTTGAATACATTGAGAAGCAGCTTCCAAAGGCCAAGCTGAGGGCTTTCCAAGCTTACCTTGGGGAGAAAAGATGACTTACCATGCTCACTTCATGTGGATGATTCCTTAAGAGCTATCCATGGTAATGATTGGCATTGTAAGTGCATGTGCATGCTATCTCATATGACTCTCCCAGCAACTCCATAAGATAGAAATTGGTTTCCTCACCTTACAGATACTGTTGAAATCAATATGTTCATTTTACTACAGAAGAGTTAAGTAATGTGTTGAAAGCACAGGCTTCAAATTCCGAGTCATCCTCTCGCAAAGCCTATGCTTTAATGACAATGCATTCTACTTTTGTCCCCAATTATATTGTTCTTAAAATGTTCTTGAACCGAAGTGTTAATTCTTCTCTAGTATCTTATACTGGTATTTTGACTATTTGGGCATGGCTTTGTTCATGCTGAGTGTTCAAGATTCTGTTTTGGAATACCGAATTCTGTTTTGAAATATCTCATGCAGTTCACCTCATGTTAGGAAGTCCTCTGCACATGTTCTCTCTGCAAAAGAGAAGAACGTCGTCATCATTTTCTCCTTGGACTTTGGAGTTAGACAGAGCTTAATTTCAATATGAATGGTGCCACTTTCTAGGCTGCAAATACTAGCGCAAGTCATGAAAATTATCTGTTCCTTGATTTTCTTATCTGTAATGGCAACATTTTTCCTGTCTACACCCTAGGATTGTGGAAGGATCAAATTAGACAATGAACGTGACTCATCAGATACAAAGTGTTACGCAAATGTTCAGAATAATTATGACATTGTCTTTCTATTGTCATTGTGCCTCATAATCCAGGCACATACAAAAACTGCCCATAATCCTTGATTGGCCCTGTGAGGCACTTAGTTATTACCAAAAAACCATCAGGTCTCATAATTTTTTTTAGGATATTGAAAATAATTTCTCCGAAATGCTTCAATCCTGGGTTGAATTAAAGCTCGGGGATTTTCTTATCTGATCCAAAGGCAAATCATTATTCTAGGACTCACATGTGACTTTATGTTTTTCTTCACCCTTAGTGCTTTTATCTCTATCAATTTGTGAAAAAGAAGAATGCCAATAAGAAAAGACAAACCAATGCCTCACAAAGTGATTCATTTCCAGATCCAATAGAGCCATCTAGTAATACAGAAAGAATACATTTTCACTAATTTAGTGCTTTGTCAATTAAAAAGTAATTTACTCAGATTTCATTATAGCCTCTGCATTGTGAAAAAGGCACAGGAGAAGTTTTAATTTTTTAAAGTCTGACCTTGTATTTCATCAAGAAAATTGGAAAACACTAGACTTTTAAAAGTTGTAAAAGAATCTCTAAGCCAGGTTTCAATCTCTTTTTTTCATCAAAACTCGAGGTGGGAGGAAAGGCAACTTACTTTTTCTTGACTGATGTGTGTGGGTCACGAAGATGACTAGGTTGTCAGGAATATTGGGAATAAATATATAATCCAATGCTAACGACAAGGGTGTTTATTTTTCTGTTCTTTATAGTTTATAAGGCACAATTTGAATTTATTTTCATATCCACCACCAAGCAGTAGATGATATTAATCCCATTTATTCAGATGAATAAACCAAGGGTCAGAGAGGTAAAATGGCATGCTGAGGGATTCAGGATTAAATGCCTAAAACCTGAGCAAATACTCTAAATATCAGAGTAAAATTGTAAAACAAGATCCTTTTACACACAGTATCTTACATACTATAGACAATAGTTTGAGATAAAACCAAAAAGTTGAAAGTTTGAAAGTTGAAGATAGTGAGACCATAACAATTAAGCATCTTCATCTTTGTCACACAGCCATTATGGGCAAAGCCAGGGGGTAAATTCAGGATTTTCTGTCTCCAGAGCTTTTTGTGATTCATAGGGACCATGCATTTCCTTCTTGAAAATGAATATACATTTCAAATTGTTCACAATTAGAATTCTTGAAAAGAGCCTGTCACCATGGTCAGAGCAGGATATTGAAGCCAGTTTCTTAGAGCCCTTGGCTTTAATGAGGGTCCTGGGGGAGGGAGGCATTCACAGTGGCATCTGCCACCGCCCCGCCCCCCCCTCCCGCAGGCTACCTGTTCTGAATACCTTGGACTCAAGTGCTCTTGAACAGAGAGGTCATGTGGCCACCCTACCAACCTCAGAAGAGCACATGCACTTCACCCCTGGGAGCTCCTGTGTGCATGTTCCCTCTGCAAAATGGAAGACCCTTTCTGTAAGCAAGATAGGAGTGTAGCCTCAGGGAACAGGGCTGGCAGAGCCATTCCCAGAAGCCACATGGTGCAGAGAACCATCTTGTTTGTTGCTGAGAAGAGACTAATCACAGGACCCCACCCCTTAGGTACTCTCCCCCATAGCCTCAGATTACCTGCTGTCATGATCTCCATGGTGTGTCCAAGAAATGAACTCACTTCCCCAGGAAGAGCACCTGCATTGTGCATGGGGTGTGGCTGGGGGTCGGAGGCCTTCTTTTTGACTATTGGTCTGGGGGACTCAGGGGACTTGGGTCCACCCCATGTGCCAGTTAAGTTGCGAGATCCCTGGCTGTGGCGAAATCATGGTACAGTGCTTGATCCTGGCACAAAGCTACTAAGCTTCATTTTTATGAACCATTTTCTTGATATCTACTTATCTCTTGGGCCCCGAAGAAGTTATTTTCTGTGTAAGTAGCCCCAACTACAAACAGTATATATGTGTGTCCTGAACCCTGTCCTCACTCCTTTTCTGGCCTGAGGGCAGAAGGGTTGAACCTTGCAATAACTGGCCTGATTATCAATATTCTGCAACCACACATGGCCCATATTTCTGCTTTCCTCTTAGCCTCTCTCACTCCCTCTCTCTGTCTCTGTGTCTGTTTCTGTCTCTTATTTTCTCTGCTTTCCTCTCAGCCTCTCTCACTCCCTCTCTCTGTCTCTGTGTCTGTTTCTGTCTCTTATTTTCTCTCTTGAACTGCAATGTATATTGAAAAGTATGGGTTATTGGGCTTAGATTATTTAAGGAAAAACTAATTTGTTTAAATTTATATCAATAACATTTTCATGCTTTTCTACAAAAAGTGCACATACTGTTTTGGCCTCACTTTAAAATTTCTAGATACCTTATAATTTGTGTTTCTATTGAAAAGGCTATTGTGTTTCTAATTGGTTAATCTGGCCTACAGAGATATTGTTTCCAGCAATGTTGCTAAACTCTCCAGTTGTGTTTAGTAGGGAGTCTATGCATTCTTTTGATTTTCTTTGTCAACAACCTAATAGTCTGTTCATATTGAGATTAATTCCTTGTTCTCGCATGTGCTGTTTGGGGATCTTTGTAAATTGGAGTAGACTCAGATTCCTCATTTATAAAATGTAGTTAGAATGAATCTCATTAAACCTACTAGAAACTGTGAAAATTATTGGAGATAATGCACCCCAGGTGCTTGGTTCAGTGTGGCTCCTGGCCTGGGCTGGAGTTCAGCCTCAAGACCATAGCCAACCGTAGGGGAGGCCATGGAATGTGGCGTAGCTGTGTGCCAGGAAGGAGAAGAAAGTGTTCCAGGCTTTGCCACAGTCCTTACATTTCTGTCTTCTCGTTTGAAGAGATTCTTCTCTTACTTTTCCTAAGATTTAATGTGGATCTAATGACTCCATATTCTCTGCTATAGTTTTTTCTTCCAATTAGTGACATCTCTGCCAAAGGGGAGTGGGTAGAGAATAGAGGAAACAAATGTAAACTAACAAAGACTTTGATAAAAGGATCTTTTAACACCTTAACCTCTATGTTTCTAGGAAAAAAAAGTTATACACATACCTGCACACATTTCATATATATATGGTGATCGGGAGGATTAAATAAGATTAATTAAAGAATTTTGAGGATTTTTCTGCTCAAGTCCAAACTTAAATATTATGGCTTCAGGCTTACACTGAAAAAGAAACCAACTGAGTTTAGAAGACAAACCAGTAACCAAAACGTCATTAAAGATGTACGTATAACCAGAGTGATACTAAGGCTCATCTTACCAAATGGTTCAAAATGGACATTTTTTCCCAAAATGAATGGCCACCTAGCAAATGCACTGATATCTATGTAATGTGTGGCTCTGCAAAACCCCCAAATACTCTCAAATGCACTGCATATAGTGCTGGTCTCTCTACAAAATGCCGTACACAACTGAATACAAGGATTCACAAAGCTCAGGGCATCTGGTGGCTCAGTCCATTGAGTGATCCTCTCTCGATTTCAGCTCAAGTCATGATCTCATTGTTGGTGAGTTCGAGACCCATGTAGGACTCTGTGTTTACAGTGCAGAGCATGCTTGGGATTCTCTCTTTCCCTTTCTCTCTGTATCTATCTCAAAATAAATAAAGAAATTTAAAAAAAAAGATTCATAAAACTCCATGCATAATTGTCTGAGACACACAGAGCTCCCCTCCAAAGAGCATGTAATTGTCACCAAGCACACATCTATAAACAAATAACATGTCTGTCCACAGAATGCATGCTTTCCTTTGAAATCATCATCCCCAGTGTATACAATGGTCAGAATAGTGCAGCCTTCTCTGCTCTACCCTTCACCTGGGATTATAGTGCACAGAGTAGGTGTCATCCATAGCATTTGATGATTAATGGGGTATGCTGATTAATTTTTAAACATTCTGACCTGATTCTCACTTGTTTCCAACTTACAGATGATAAAAAGGAGGCTTAGGAAGCTTTGGGAAACTTGTCAAAGCTCCCACAAGCTAACAGGTGGCATTTTTGTCCAGGAAGCCCAGGTCTGGTTGTAGGTTCCCATCAGGAAAAACGTTTCTGGATGAAGACATTCTAGATGTGAGAAAGATCAGGACAAAGGCCTTGGTAAAGAGCAGCAGACACACTGTAGAATAATCAGAAAGCAGTTCAGCTCATCAGGCACCAAGGACCCAAAGAAGGAACTAGTGATGGATACAAGCGGAAAAACCGATTGCAATTCTTGGTAGCCATGTTAGAAATTCTTGAAGATCAAGAGAACCATACATTTTCTGTGCTCAGGTAGCCAGGTCACAGTGTCAGAGGAATATGGGTTCCCATCCTGACTACTACCCATTTGCTGTGTTTCCAGATGAGATTCTTAATTTCTCTGCACCTTAATTTCCTTATCTTAAACATGAGGCTAATTATGGTATCTGCTGATGAGAGGATGAGATAATTAAACATTATTGTTACCATTATTATTAGGGAGTTGATTTCAACACAGCAATTTTATCTATGGGACAGGTCAGGGGATATGGATCAAGAGGCATCCAGAAAAATGCTCTATCAACTAAATTCTGACTGAGTGGTTATTCACAGATGATCAATTTCTTTGGCTTCAATTGACCCGTATGTCAAATGGAGGTGACTGTAAGCCATTGTCATGTCTCCTACACAGGCTTATGAGGATCAGATGACATTACAAGGAACAGAAAGTACTCTCTATGATAGAAATTTTCACTCTGTGGCATTAACCTTCACATAATGAGTTACCTGGAGTTCTTCCTAGAGGTGCTAACCATCCTCATTTTCTTGAAACTGAGGTGATTTCCTGGGAACAAGACTCTCATTGTTAACATTCTGGGACAGTCCTGAGCCAACCACAGCAATTGGTCACCTTATTCTTCTCTGAGGATCAAAGACACTAAAGGGTTTTGAAGAAGGAGTTGCTGTGGACAGAATCATGGGAGGCGTGTCAGCAGAACCTGGAGGAGAAAATGGCTTGATGGAAGCACATATTCACAACTGTGACTTGTTGAACCTGCCCGTGTGTCCCTCCGTTACAGAACCTGGCCAAGGTCTGTCTGCACAGCGAATGGACTCTGGGCCCCTGGGAACATTAGGAGCAAGTAGAAGCACACAGAGGATTGACAAAGCATGCCCCGATTACCTCCTCCTGAAGCTAGT
The DNA here is from genome assembly GCF_008692635.1 of Crocuta crocuta. Lineage (NCBI taxonomy): Eukaryota > Metazoa > Chordata > Mammalia > Carnivora > Hyaenidae > Crocuta > Crocuta crocuta. The sequence continues at coordinate 10,283,424 of NW_027551568.1, read as the reverse complement.
CTAGAATCTAGCCTGAAGCTAGATTCACTCTAGAATCTCTTAGTATTCAGAAAAATACCAAAATTTTTCTTTCTGTGACTTGTAAATGATAGGCACATGGCGATGTTTTCAAAGAAAGGGTTCTCCAGGACTCACAGCACCCTCGAAGCCTCCTAACATCTGATTGAAGGCCAAAATCTCTCATTTCCCGTTCTCTGTGTTTCATTTTTTCTTTTCTCTGTATCCTCTACAAGGTGATGATGCTCACAATTCCGTGCTGCCTCTACCCTGGTCTTCAGCCAGGAGTGCTGAACAGCCACTCAAACCCTCCTACCTTGCCCTCCGCTGCAGAACCACCCACTCCCCCCTCCAGCATGAATAATCTCAACCTGTTGTTTCATTAAAAAATAATAATAATAATAAAAGTTTAAAAAAGTTTCCTCTGATAATATGTGCACATGGCTTGAAAATGAAGACAGAAACAGTAAAATAGTGTTATAATGGAAAGCAGCAATTCCCACCTTATTCATCCTTCCTTCTAGGCCCACCCTGAAGAAGTGCAAAGCTCCTTGCTGTTTTTATATTGCTCTCTCCTGATTTACCCACTGTAGGCATATTCTGCTGTGGTTGATGTCGGTCTCACTCTTTCAACCCCCTCCACTTTTCCCACCCTTTCTCCCAATTTTCATTTTGTCTGTTGATTTTCTTTCTCAGTTTATGAATGCATACGTTTAAAAGTTTGTTTCTTTCAAAAAGTTTTTTTTTTAGCATGTATTTATTTTTGAGAGAGAGAGAAAGACAGAGGACGAGCAGGGGAGGGGCAGAGAGAGAGGGAGACACAGAACTGGAAGCAGGCTTCAAGCTCTGAGCTGCCAGCCCAGACCCTGACCTGGGTTTCAAACCCATAAGCCCTGAGATCATGACCTGAGCTGGAGTCAGAAGCTTAACTGACTGAGCCACCCAGGCGCCCCTGAAAATTTCTTAAGTCATCAGATACAAATGTATGTCTTGACTCCCCACCTGCATAAGAAACCAACACCCTTCCCTCTCCTGCAGTGTCTCCGTGCTTCTACCTTCCAACTCCCGGTATCTTTATTTTTTCAGGGTCAAAATTGGTATCACTATATCCTAATCTGTAACCACCTTCCTTCCTTCATCTGTGTTGATTCTAAATGTTAACAATAAATAATTTGCAAATGGGGGAGGGGATTTGACTGTGTAAGTAACACCGTCAATTATGACTGTGTAAGTAACACAGTCAATAAACAATGGCTTATTTCCTTCCTTGGTCAATGTTTATTTTACTACACTTGCAACTTGCTTTGGCTTCTTTCTTTCTTTCTTCCTTCCTTCCTTCCTTCCTTCCTTCCTTCCTTCCTTCCTTCCTTCCTTCCTTCCTTCCTTCCTGTCTTTCTTTCAGTATTGGCCTTAAACATAGCTTTTTGTTTGTTGGTTGATTCAATAATCCATCCTCTGTTCTTTTGAAACCTCTCTTTTTCTCCAGGGGCTTCCCTCCCAAAAGTCCCCTTCCCCATTTGCATTTAATGAACACCAATTACCCTAAACTCCCAAAGCTGTATTTTTAGGATTTTCTTCACTAGCTTTCCCAACTTGGCTGCATGATCCTCTATCCCCTGTTCTTGGTTTTGCTGGCATATATTTTCAGGTATTGTAGCAAAAAATCACTTTAATGAGGTCAAATTTTAGAGTCTTTTAATGTCTAAAAAGTACCACACTCATTGCTACCTGCAAAAGTAAATGTTAATTTCGAGTAATGAGCTGCCACATCAAATCTACATTTCACACGTGTCTACTTCAGACTCCAATATCCACTGTCCTTCCAGAATTCAAGTCTTTGATTTTCTCAACAACAAATATATTAATATCAGTAAGGCTATAGATACTTAATAGTCAACACAGAATGAGATATCCCTGCAGGAAAGCAGAAGAATTTTAGAGGTCCTCATTATTCTCCATGATTATATTAAAGGATAATTCATTTTAAAGCCCAGGCATCTGCTTTTAAACTTTAGTTTTACTGCTCTTTTTATTCTACCTCTGTGGTTCTCAAATTTTAGAGTGCATAAGAACTACCCTGCATGATAAATATATGTACCAAACTAAGCACCAGCTTTAGAAAGGCAATTTAAAGGGTTTTCAGAGGTAATTCTTAACTATTGAATTGTATTGATACTAAATTACATCTTTTCATGTGTGAATATCGAAAATCAAGATGCATCTTATAACACAATGGTGTTTTACAATTTATCAATGTTTTTATTTTTCACTTTTTTAGGTATATAAAATAACACAGCTTCCTGAAGTTAATGGTGTATTAGTCACGTTGAAATATGGTCGACTTCGTGAAAGAACTCAAGAGAATTTTGGAGGCATTGCTTTTTCTGTGGTATTTAAGCACTCACTCTCACTAAACAAAAGCTGGTATCATGTTTCTTTTTAGGAAACTTTCAGCATCTTTTTATCCTTGTTGTTTGTACATTTCATAGTGCTGCTCCAAATGAGGGTCATTTACTGTTTTCCTTAATCACACTTAGTGATCAGCAACCTCTTTTCAAGTGAAATTCCATGTCAATCAGCTCTTGTAAATTACCTTCTGTCATTTCTTGAATAAATTCCTTTCCTCTGTTTTCAGTGATTATTTATTCTGGAATTCCTTTATCCTTCTGTCTATTAAAAGAGCAGCATGAACTCACAAAGGAAAAGGGATTGAGAGATCCCAATTCCGATTACCTACGGCATATATCCAAAAATGGGACTTCTGGATGATATGGTAGTTCTATCTTTAATTTTTGAGGAGACTTCCTACAGTTTTCTGTAACGGCTGCAGCATTTTGCATTCCCACAGACAGTGGGCAATATTGCACCTGGAACTCTTCCTTACCTTCTATTCTCCATGTGCCCTGGCCTTCCTTTGTTTCTCATCTGCATCAGAGACGTATGTCTCTATCTGTCTTATCTGTTTTCTTTGTTTCTGTAGTCAAAATCAAACTGCTTTTGTATGTTTAGAACCTGTGTATTTATATTTTCTTGACACACCATCATATGATTTTCCGACATCATTAGAGTCTTTCAAAACATTATATTTAACAACCATTCAAATCATGAATTGAAAACTCATGAATTTTCCCAATATGATAGATTCTTTCCATTTTCATCCCATTATAAAAGCAACATTTTTGACAGAAAATATATGTAGAAATATCCAATTTTTAAATAACTTTTATAATAAAAAAGTGAGTATCACTCATTTTATACAACAGTGGTTTAGTAATTTTGTTTCCTGTCGTTATTGAGAGCACTACTTAAATGATTTTTTTTCCTAGAATGGGTCAAAGAACCATCTTCTTATAGGAGATTGATTTCCTGTACTTCCTTCATAAAAGGCTACTGTTAAGATGAAGGATTCTTGGGTCATGACCATTTTCCCTAAAAATTCGCAAGCTGTTACTCTATTGTTTTCTCTTCTCTGCTATTGAGATGGAATGTCTGAAACATCGATTTAATTTCTCTGGAAGTAACCTACATTTATCTGCCCTGAGGGTTATGGAAGTTTTCTTGATTTTTTAAATTATTTTTTAATGTGATCAAAAAGTGATCTATTCATTTTGTTTCCTTAGAATGTAATGAGCTCTTAGCTTTCTATTCTCAGGTATTATTTCTCCTAAGGAACTTTAATTTCATACTGATCTTTAAGGAAGTTCTAATATTCCATTATTCTCTTTTTGGTCAAGTTTCTGTTCTCTCTTCTCCAAACTTCTAATTTTTTTTGTCATGATTTTAATCCTTTTGTTCTTTTGTTTTATTCTGGGAGATCGTTTTTAGTTTTTTTTCGCTCGACAATAATTTGACATTATGCAATACCAGTTGTGTTAATTATTACATGCAGGGTAGGACTTAATTTTGTACTGGGTTTTGCCATCACCTTTTATCTCATACAGATCTCTTTCCATGGTGCTTTACTATCTATTCCTCTTGCTGTTTTCTTTCAGGGTCCAGCTTTTTCTGATACCCAAAACAGAGAAAGTACCTAAAAAAACCCTAAGGCTCCCCTCCTTCACCTCTTTGAACCATGCTTTCTGAAGATGTATGCACAGTAATAACCCTGTAAGCCTGAAAGTCAAAGGAATACAGACTTTAATTATGTGGAAATTTCATGTGGAGCCACCTTGGGGATTAGATTTCCATTATAATTAGTGATATTTGGGAGATATGAATTCAGATTCATATCAGCTGCTCAGTCCAGGAGGGCTGATGCTGAGGAAGTTTTGCTAATGATAATGCCTCATATGAGGGTCAAATGAGTTTTATAAGTTGAGCCACAGAAATGAGAGATTATTAGTACACACTAGGGAAAAACAAATAGGATTTAAGTGTTGAGAAGAGAAAAGGCAGGTAAAACAAATTGAAGACAAGGAACAGCTTTTGCCAAGGAACTTTGGTGGGAAAAGATGAGTAACAATGCCTCAGTGCCTTTCTGTCTACACTGGCAAGGTGGGAGCTAAGGTCGGCTGGTGTCCAAGGAGAGACTTTACAGTCAGAAAAACTCTGGTTGGGGCACCTAGGTGGCTCAGTTGGTTAAGCGTCTGACTTGGGCTCAGGTCATGATCTCATGGTTTGTGAGGTCGAGCCCCACATCAGGCTCTGTGCAGCTCAGAGTCTGGAGCCTACTTTGGATTCTTTGTCTCCTTCTCTCTCTGCCCCTCCCCAACTTATACTCTCTCTCTCTCTGTCTCTCAAAAATAAATAAATGTAAAAAACAAAACAAAAAAACCTCTGGTCTTCTCTGACATGGAATGAACATGTCCTTCCTGACTGACCGTGGGCACTGATCTACAGTGTTTAGTTGTTCAACCTGGTTTTTAGCCAAATGGTTATTTTAGCATAAGAGAGATATAGTGCAGATTCTCTTCTCTATCCCAAAACAAAACTTTCTTGTGAAACGTTTCATAAGCTAAAATGACATTGAATGAAGAAACAATTACCATTAATTTATTTGGAAATATCTTGAGCATTCCCAGACCCTCCAAATCACCTTTGGTAGGCTTTTCTGGTACCTTAGGACACACCTTGCTAACAGATGCACATAACAGATGGAGGTAAAGCCCAGATGCTCACAGACAGGGCCCAGAGCTCTGGCAGCATGACGCTGAGATGCTGAGTGTGGTTCCCTGGGAAGGAGCTGGGGGGCGCCACTCTCACCGTCCCGGAGGAGGGTGGTGGTGGTGGTGCACGCTGCCTCCATATGACTCATTTCACTCTCAAACACTGAACACTGGTTTTGCTTTTTGCCTTCTTTCGTAAAAGAGAAAATCCTCTTTGAATGTCTTTAGGTTAACAAAAACAGATACTAATGTAGTTCTTTCATAAAAATGAAGGGCATAACCCTAACTTTCTCAAAGTGGAGCACACCTGGGTCGTTCCAGGGAAAATTGTGATCGATCTTTATCTGAAATATTGATTTGCAGACTCTTTGCCAGAGACTGTCCCCATGGGTTGATGAATGGATGGCCATTTCATGTGTGTATGTGATGGAGGTGGAGTTTAATATAGAAGGTGATCTAATAAAACCTCTACTCGTTTCTGTCCTTGTCTCTCCGAAGATAGTCTATTATTAGCTGTTTTCAAGAAATAAAATGGTGCTACTTTAGAGTCTTCTCACCTAACTTCCCAGAATCATTTGACCCTGCGGACTGTGCCTTTGATATAAAACCTCAGCTCTTATCCTCTGTGGTGTTCTTAGAGATTGCGTACAGCATTTTTTTTTCCTATTTCTTCTCTGCCTTCTTGCTTTGTTTCCCTTCCTCTATTTCACCAACTATTTCTCAATGTTCAGTTTTAGGCTCACTATTTTGCTCACTGTCTCTTAGTAGACTTAGATCCAGTCCATCCCCTTGGGTGTAACTATACTCAGGCAATTCACTAATGTGTATTTCAAAGCATGTAGCCCCATTCTCAAATCATACCCACATATCTAAATGTTTACTTCACATTTCTTTTTGTATTTGTATTTGTTATTTGCATTGATCCTATGGTCCAGAATGAAGCACTTCATTATTCCCTAACAAATGTGGACCCCTTTTACTGGTTTATTTTTTTTATTATTATAAAACTAAAACCACCTGTTGAATTAAGAAAGCCAGAAATCTAGGAGTCATCTTGACACAGCCTTCTCTAAGTCTCCTAGATAATCCATCACCAAAATATGGTACAAACGATCCCACTAGTCCAAGTTAACTAGGCTTTGTTACCAACAGCTTCCTAACTTGCTTACCACCATCCATCCCTAGAAATCCAGCTGTAGCCAAGTGAGCGATTACAAACTTGAATCTGCTCACAGTCCCTGGCTGCCTAGTGGGAGATTTTCACTTAGAAGATAAAGGCTGCACTCTTTCCTGTAAGTTATAAGGCCACGCCTACCTCCTCAAGCTCATCTTCCGCCATGTTCTTGACCTGTAAGCACAAGAACACCGGTGTTCTTTCTGATTCTGCTGCCTGCATTGCTGCCTATTGATATAAAATATTTGTGCTCATCGTTCTCACTCTCTTTTATTCCCCTATATAAATCAAAGCCTCTTTTATTTTTTAAACTTTTTTACATGTTTATGTATTTTGCAAGAGAGAGAGAGAGAGAGAGAGAGAATCCCAAGTAGGCTCCACACTGTCAGCACAGTCAGTTGTGGGTCTCCATCTCACAAACTGTGATCATGAGCTCAGTTGGAATCAAGAGTCAAATACTTAGCCAACTGAGCCACCCAGGTGCCCAGAACTCTTCTTCAGATTTCAGCTCTGATATCACTCTCTTAGGAAGCCAACAGCCCTCCGATGAAGCCAATTTCTCCACCTCCATAATGGCATACCACTCTTCCTTTTTCCTGCACTTTGCCCAGGTAATACTTTATGCATGTTTGTGCAGTTATTTCATGTTTTACATCCTGATTCCATGGCTGTAAGAGCCATTTTGCTTACCCAACATCTACCTGGCTTATAGCAGGATTTCAAAAATATGTTTATTGGAAGAATAATGAATGAATTATAATATGAGTGAATTGCATTTAGCACACATGGCCTCAAACTTTCAATGCATATTCACATCTGATATTGATTTCCACAGACTAATCCTAGGAGTATCTCAGATGAAAGGTAATTACCCTCACTTTTTGGCTGGTAAAGCTTAATAGTATATTGCATTGTCATGGGGACTGGTAAAAACATACTTGGTTCTTTCAGGCCCTGAATCTTTGTAGAAGCAGAAAGCCTATTGAATGTATTTCTCTGTACTTCTCGCTAAGAAACTAACATTTTTTTAATGCCTATCATTTCAGGCATGCTGCTAGACACTTTTATGTAGGTTTTATTGTAATGGCTCTATGATCTTTCCAAGTAGGTATTATAAGTCCTATTTTATAGATACAGCAATTAAAATTCAGAAACATTAAGAGACTGACCAAGGTCACATGGCTCTCTTGAGGAGTTATGAAATTATTCTCCCTTAACTGGAGCTTTTGATGTTAAGCTATTAGGTACACAGGCAACAACAGGCTCATATTTATTCTGGGAGATCGTGTTTGTTGACTTATAATCTATTTTACCTCCACTGAGATCAACCCTCACAGCCAAATAATAATGCCTTCCCCTAAAACCAAAGTGACAGCCTTATTTGAGAGGGTTTGACAGGTTTCTAATCCTGACAGAGGGTCCCTCCTCTTTCTCTCCACTTTGTTCTCAGCTGCTTCAGTATAAATTGGAAGAAAAATAAATAAATCTGTAGGCATTGATCATGCTGTGATTTAATGTATTTCTGATGCTACCTAGTTTATGGAAATAGACAGAAAGCTCAATTGGCATCATCTATTAAACACCTTCTTTTTTAATGCTTATTTATTTATTTTAAGAGAGGAAGAAAGAGAGCAAAGGAGGGACAGAGAAAGAGGGAGAGAGAGAATCTCAAGCACTGTCCACCCTGTCAGCACAAGCCCAAAGTGGGGTTCAGTCTTACAAACCAGGGCATCACGACCTGAGCCAAAATCGAGTCACCCAGGCACCTCTATTAAACAGCTTCTTAAAAATTGTGACATCTACCCTAAAAGGGACAGCATAGAAAACAGAACAATTGCTTTAGCAAGGGAACAAGAATGTAATGGAGTTTTACTATAATAATTATGTATATACCAAGATGTTAATAGAATCCCCATCCACCCAAGTGTCGAGCTGGTGACTACATAGCTATTCCACCCCTCATGACCTCAGAACGGGTCTCCCCAAATGAGTCACCAAATACTTAAATAACTTGTACCTTAAACACATATGTAGGAAGATGAAACTCTATTGGGTATGCCTGCTGGTCATATAGAATCAGAAATGTAGAGCAGATTAACAAATCCCTTTAGTAGGTGATTTATTTGGGGGGGGGAGTGGGGAGGTTCAATTGTGTCATGGAATAAGTTTAGTCTTTGACATCAAATTGAGCTTGTTTTGCCCCTATGACCTAACATGGGCAAAGCAGGTGACACTGCTCAGTCATTGGAAATCAAGGGATTTTATTTCCCAGTTTCTCAGGGATTGGAGAAATGGCCATCTTAATGAAAAGAGTCTAGCTCTCACCCCCTTCCTTGATGTGCAATTAGCTGTCTGTAGAGTTTTAGATAACAATGATAATATTAATGGCATATTGATATTAATGCATTGCTAATAACACTTGCCCTAACAACATTCTGGGCTGTGCTTTATCTTACTTAATCCTCGATACAGCTATGAGCTTGATAGCATTGCTTTCAGTTTTCAGATAAGGAAACTGGCATTAGGAAAAGACAATGACATGAGCACGGTCTCACAGACTCTGCATGTTAGAGCTGGGACTCATACCCTATCTGATTACGAGGCTCGGGATCTCAATTTGCTCATCTTCAAAATGTGGGTAGGTCAGGTATTGTATGCTTGGCTATTTAAAATATATCCAAAATACAATGAAATTGACTATGGTTCTGCCTCAGACCTACACAAAGTACTCTGTAGGGTGTTTATTTGTTCTGGAGAGGGACACTGCTCCCCCAAATCACCATTAAATACCTCTCTTTGGGACCTTTTGTCTGAGTCAGTCGATTAAGCATTCTCCTAGAATTTGAACAGCCAGGAGCTGAGAAAGTCTGAGAAGAACTTCCTTAAGGGCTTATCCAGCTTTGGGCAAGCTTCTTCCCAGGGATATGTGTCCTGTTTGTTATCATGAGGTTTGTTTAGAGGCACCTAGATTCACGTCTGCTCCCACGCCCCCTTCAGCATTTAGCAGATACCTCCTTCATTAAGCTCCATTGGTACTGAGAAGATGGGAAGAGAAAAAAGTTCCCTGCAGTCATTTGACATATATTCACAGGAAAGGTTTTATGTCCCCTTTGCTATTAGATTGTATCACCTGTAATCTAAGAGTTGAGAGCTTTGTTAGGATCACAGGAATAGCACATAGTAAGCACATTTCCTTTAACTTATTCACCTGTCAGTCTATGAGCTTTCCTTCCAAACACTCCAGAATTTGAGTATCTTGACCTTTTCAACTCAAGTGAACGTTAGCTCCACCTCCATTGCAAAGAGCCACTCTTATGATTATATCTCAAACTATGTCAAGACCCAGAGCCGCTCTACTTCTAAAACCTTGAAATTAAAATCTTTGTTCAGTCTCTGTGCCTTACAGCTTCCTCACTTTTTTATGCCCACCACTTCTGTTCCATGACTCAAATGGTCTTTTGGCCTTTCCATCCCTCTACTTTGTTCAGTGTGTAAGGCTATTCTAATCTTAGAGTTTCCTGACCAAGCTGGACCTTGTGTTCGGTCATTCAAATTGTTTCCTTTAAAAAAATTAACGATCTCAACTCCATGACATCCTATCTTTTGCCACATCCAAGGATGCACTTGTCTTCATGTTGTTCTTAAAATTCAGCAATTAAAAGAAACACTAAAAGTACCAGAGCCTGTGATAGAGAAAATGGCCATTGTACTCCAAGCCAGCATGCTTCTATCTTACCAGATTCCACTCCCAGAGCTTCTAAGTCATCATCATTTTCTAGAATCTTGATTCAGTTAATTTCCACTTCCCCTCATAAAAAATGGTCCTCTCCTTAGGCTATAAAGCTATAAATTACCTCATTCTCATCCTCCCTTACACACTTAAGTATACAATTAACTGGTTTTTCTATACATCTTCACTTTTTTCCCTCAGGCTTAAGTGTGGATGTCCCTCTACTGTGATCACTGACCCCTCTCCATTGGCTTTCCAGCTCATTCACCCTTTCTCCTCCAGGACCTTCCTTCATCAACACTGGTGCCTACAGGTAGGTTTTTTGTGTCATCTATTGATCGCCTCTAGGTAATCTAAGGAATCCTCACAGTCAGAAACTTAATTTCCTCCTCCTTCTGGACAAATTTCCCACTGCTTCTAGGCTGGTGCTTCTACTGTCTACAGAATATGGTTTTCTCATCCAGTTTCTGCACTGACCCCCAAACTACTAGGTCATATGTCAGATGTCCCCAATAACTTGCTCACTATACTTTTCCAATGGAAAATCCTTACTTTGTTGGTGGATTTCTTTAGTCAAGCTTGTGTCCAACCAACCAAGGGGTAAGGTCTCTCTTGCAGATACATGTGCAATTTGGTTGACTATTGCCATGTAACAAACAGCCCCCAACATTTAGTGACTTACTTAAATGTTTATTGAGTCCACCGTTCATCAGGTATGCAATTTTGAATGGACTCAGCCAGACAGTTCCTCTGGTATTGTCAGAGTTCCCTCACTCATCTGTGGTCAGCTATGGGTAGGTTACAAGTTTTGCTGATTTGTTTGGGATTTCCTACATCTCACTGGGACAACTGAGATGACTCAGTTCCACTCTGTATGTCTCGTTCTCCAGTGGACTAACTTGAGGTAATTCACATGATGTTTGGGGAGGTACCAGATACTTGGAAGAGTGAAAAGCATTTTGAGACCTAGCACAATGCCATTCCCTCAGATTCTATTGGTCAAAACTAATCAGAAAACCAGTCCAGATTCAAAGGTTGGGAGATAGGTTTTACTTCTTGATGGGATCTGCTAAGTAGCTTTTTTTTTTTTAATTTCTTTTAGCATTTATTCAGTTTTGAGAGACAGAGAATGAGTGGGGAAGGGGCAAAGAGAGAGGGAGACACAGAATCCGAAACAGGCTGAGCCATCAGCACAGAGCCCAATGCGGGGCTCAAACCCACAAACTGTGAGATCATGACCTGAGCTGAAGTCGGATGCTTAACCGACTGAGCCACCCAGGCGCCCCTGCTAAGTAGCTTTTTAAAGGGTGGAAGGTTTTGTATTCAGGAAGCAGCAGAGATAAATTGGAACATTTTTCAATGTCTCAACTACATTTCCTAATTTCTACCAGTATTTTCTTTGAACAATCCTTATGGGGCAAACACAGTAAGAGGGGGGAAATGCTACATTGTTCTCAAAGGACAACCCCTGGGTCTAATGCAATCTCTTATTGCTTTGAGATAAACTGGGGTGGGGGGCGGGATTCGGTGATCTTAGCAAGGTGGTTCTCCAGCTTTAGATTCGTCTTCATCTTTTGATTCCACAAATGTGTACTGAGCATCTATTATGTGCCAGATGCCCTTCTGGGGACTTGGGTTATGTGAGTAAATAAATCATATCAACCCTCTGCCCATATGGAGATAACATTCTCAGTGGGGGAGAAAGAGTGAAAAATACACATAAAAATAAGTAAATCACAGTTTGTTTAAAAGTGATAAATATGGAGAAAATGAAAACTAGAGCAAGGTAAGACAGAAGAAGGCTAGATTAGGCTCATTGAGAAGGTAAGATTTGTCCAAACTTGGAGGAAGTGAGAGAGTTAGTCATGGAGATACTTGGGTATCTGGAGTATTCTATGAAGAGAGAAGTCAGGGGGCGGGAACAGGAAATTGAATGGCATGTTTGAGGAACAACAAAATGGCTTGTATGGTTGGAGTGCAGTAAACAAGAGAAAGAGTCATAAGAAATGGAGTGTAAATTGGTGCAGCCCCTTTGGAAAACAGTGTGGAGATTCCTCAAAAAATTAACAATAGAACTCCCCTATGACCCAAAAATAGCACTGCTAGGAGTTTACCCAAGGGATACAGGAGTGCTGATGCATAGGGGCACATGTACCCCAATGTTCATAGCAGCACTCTCAACAATAGCTAAATCATGGAAAGAGCCTAAGTGTCCATCAGCGGACGAATGGATCAAGAAGATGTGGTTTATCTACACAATGGAATACTACATGGCAATGAGAAAGAATGAAATCTGGCCACGTGTAGCAACATGGATGGAACTTGAGGGTGTTATGCTGAGCGAAATAAGTCAGGCAGAGAAGGACAAATACTATACGTTTGCACGTATAGGAGGATTAGGAGGAACTTAACGGAGGACTGTGGGGGAGAAGAAGGGGAAAAGTTGTGGGGGAGAGGTAGGGAGACAAACCATGAGAGACTCTTGAATGCTGAGAACAAACTGAGAGCTGATGTGGGCGGGGGGAGGAGAAAGGGGTGACGGGCATGGAGGAGGGCACTTGTGGGAATGAGCACTGGGTGTTATATGGAAACCAACTTGATAATAAACTATTAAAAAAAATAAAAGAAATGAACTCAGAAACAGGAATGAGGAAACAAGGGCTAGATCTTATAGAATAGGGATTAGCAGCTATGATCCATGGGCAAAATCAGGCCCACTTCAAGCTTTTGTAAGTAAAATGTGATTAGGACACAGTCATACATATTTTTATATGTTGTATATGGTGCTTTCATACTACAATGGGAGAACTGAGTTGTTGGTATAGAGCCCACAAGGTCTAACTTATTTTATAGCCCTCACAGAAAGTTTGCCAATCCCTGGGATATGGCCATCCAAGATATTGAATAGCTTTACCTTTTACTTTGAGAGAAATAAGGAGCCACTGCAAAGGAATTACATAATTCGACTTGGGTTTTTTCTAAAAGATGGCCCTGGTTTCTAGTACGAATGAACTTCAGATCAGTAAGGGTAAATGGAGAGAGACCAGCGAAAAGCATCATCACAATCCGGGTAAATGATTGTCATTTGGATGAGGGTAGAAGCCATGAAAAGGAGTCAGAATTTGGATATATTTGTCATGTAAAACAGTTTACAAGGTTTCTAGCTATAGGAAGAGCCCCTCTCTGTAGCGTTTTGCAAAAGCAGGCATCTGTAAGGTTTGGGCTGGACACTGGAACAAACACTTGGACCCAGGAGAAGAGACTCACTCAAGATCACTTGGATGCTTTGAAGCAAAAGAGAAGCAGTCTTGTTCTTGTGAGGTCTAGCCCAGTGGTCCATCAGCTCACCAGCTCCAGCACATTTTCCTGGCCTTTTCTTTCCCCCCACATCTTTTAGCATCTGGTACCAGAGACCACTGGCTGTTCTTCTTCCAGAGCTTTTGGTTCCTCTTCATCAAGTTCAACTCTGTGTCCCCATTAACTCAGAGCCTAGCATTCTGCCTATAGAAATTTACTATCTGGAACAAAATATGCATTTGCAGTCAGAAGACCTGGCTGTAATTCCTGATTCTATGACTTTGGCAAAGCTATTTAAACTCTTTGCACCTCAATTTGCTAACCAATAAAGCAGAGGCCTAATTGTATCTATTCCACTCCGTTGTTGTGATAATTAGCCATGATCCTTTCTATTTAGTGATGTCATAGTAATTAGTATCTGGCACATAGTAGAATCACTATGAATCCACGGATGATTTTCCCATTATCATTTTTCTTTTCCAGGGGATGCATTCTCAGATCTGCATGGGGAGGGTGTTTTTCTGTTCTCTGCAGCCTTCTTGGCATTAAGGATGTCCTCAGCTCACCCCGGCTGGCGGATTATTGCTTGCAAATTCCAAACTTTTGCAGACGTGCTGTGAGGAAGGATCAAGTAATATCACAGGCCTGGCTGGGAGGCTGCAGGGAGGAAGGACATCCTGACTTGGGTTATTCATGAGGTGCTGCATAATCAGGGTCTGCAGACAGAGATACCAAGCACTGGGAGCTGGTTCAATTAAAGAGCCACGCAGTGAGACAGCCCCACTAGGGAGGGCTGGAAGGGATGAGCAGTTTCCAGAAGAAGGAGGCTGTTGGGTGACTGGAATCACTACTGATTGGTTGGATTGGAAGTTGTATGGGTTTGGAGAGGCACTGAGGAAACTGTAGCTGGAGTGGAAACTTTTTAATGGGAGGGAAAATGACTTGCTGAGTTCTCTCCCATTGAAAATGAAATCTTTTCCAAGCTTTCTAATGGCACAGCCTAGACAGTAAAACTGAACCATGGTGTGAGCCTAATTGCATGCCCCTGCTTTTCCCTTGTCTCCTTCGAGAAGCTCTGAAGGTGTGAATGGGTCAGTAGAGTGTGACTTTAATTTTTATGACTTTGCCATTATACGCCTTTCCTGTTCTCAAGGAGGCACATGCTCAAAGAAAATTCAGAATCATAAAAGTAAAAAGAGATTTTCTCTCTCTCTGCCAAACCATATATCACCACTGCTAACATTTTGGTGGTGTTATTCCAGTTTATTTCAGATGCATAATCAGTAGACACCAAATTTGTAACTAAAGATCCTGAGGTTTCCCACAATCACATTTCTGCCAAAAGTCACATATTTCACAGAATTCTCTTCATAACCAATTTAGCCACCTGTTACATTTTATTAATTTTTTTGTCTCCCCCTGGATGAGGACTTTTATTTTTCCCAAAGAAATAGAGTCACTAATTTTCAAAAATTGCTGCCTTGCATAGTAAGTTGAAAATAGCAAAGCTGTGAGATCAGAAATGTTAGCTAGGTTTAATAAACTTCCCTAAACACATGATTCTAAGCCATTCTTCAGCTGCATCACATATGAATATGGATGTGATCTTGGTTTCACATATCCACAAACATCTACCATCATTGGTACACATTTTAAAACACACACACATAGTTAGAATTGGTAATATATATGTACTTTATATCTTTTTTTCCCCTTTGCCACCATAGCAGAACAATAATCTTGACTAAATTAAATGAAAACTAAAGTTTTAAAACCTGTATAAGGGTTATCGTGTCTTCAAATCATTACTCATTTACACAACATTCTATTGCTAGATACTTTGAACACTTCAGATTTGGGCCACTATAAGTAGTGTTGGAATGTACATTGTTGTAAATAAACATTCATTGCATCTTTTGTATTTCCTTAGGATAGACTACTAGCAACGAGATTAGTTACTCAAAAGGGATAAAAAATTTTAAATGTTGATTTAATTATTGACAGAGAGAGAGAAAAAGAGAAAGAGAAGTGGGACAAGGGCAGAGAGAGAGGGAGGGAGGGAGAGAGAGAATCCCAAGCAGGCTCAATGTAGGACTTGAACCCATGAACCAGGAGATCATGACCCGAGCCTAAGTCAGGTGCTTAACTGATTGAGCCACCCAGGTGACCCCAAAGATATACAAATACTTAAAATATTTTAAAACTCTCTCTTTCTCTCTCTCTCTCCATATATGTGTGTGTATATATATGTATGTATGTTCTTTTGTGTGTTTGTGTTCTGTATGTATATATATATATATATATAATATATGTATATATAAATATATTGTATAAATCTCTCTCCTCTGTCCTTGAGCCAACTGTGGGCATGTTCTTGGTCCCATTCTCTATCAACATTAGTAGAATGTTGATTAGTAGAAGACAATAGACTTTTAAAACAGCTACAACAATTTGATATAGAAACCTTTGTTCATGTTTCTTCAATTTTAATTTGTGTGACACTGGAAAATTTAATATGATCCTTGTTTATTCCCTATTTTCTCTTCTGTAGTGTTCTGTTCAAGTTCTTTGGACATTGATTTTCTTGAGGTTAAGTGCTTTTTCTAATTGATTTTTATGAGGTATTTGGACACTAACAATATTTTCTTTTTGCACTTCTATGGCAAATACATTATGAGGTTGTTTCTTTTTAATTTTGCACACAGCATCTTTGACATTTAAAATATGAATTTATTCAAATCCTGTATGTCTCCTTAGTGATTTTCCCTAGGGTTCTTAAGACTCTTATTCCCAGATCACTTAAATTCTTACCTGTATGTAAAAATACTTTCCTGCTGCATTTGGCCATATGGTGACGGGTTAAGGTGCTAAGGTGGGGAGGCTAGAACGGTAGTCAGGAGCCTACACAGGAGAAGATATGGAACAATTATGAAAGCAGTACAAATGGCCAAGAAGTTTCACTTCTTTGAGTCACTATTGAAAGATTCTCCATCTTTTGTTTTAAGTAACAGTCACTGCTTTAAAATAGTTCCTTATCATCCCACTCCAGAATTCTTGTAATGGCTTCCCAATTTTGCCTCCTCACTTCCGATCTTTTCCAATGTCAATCCCATCTGCACATTAAAGCCAAGGTAATCTTTCTAAAACACAAATCTGAATTTCTCACTTCCAGTTGAAGTCCCTGCCATTAGTGTTCATGTGCAGTCTCCTGGCAGAGCATCCTGCACCCAACCCTGGCCTCTGCTTCCTACCCCAGCTTCCCCTCCATCTCTCTTCCCTTGGCACTTGGCACTTTCCTATCACTGGACTGCATTAGACTTGCTGTCTCTGCTCATGGTGTTCCCTCTACTTGAAATCTTTTTCTTTATTCTCATGCAAGCCCAGCAGCATCTCTGCCAAGCAGCTCCTTGAATCCACAGTTTGCTATATATTCCTCCTCTTTCTGCTTGTGGAACCCAAGGCCAAACAGTAGCTGAAATGTAAACACAAACAATTCAGAGCAAAACATTTGATTAAGAAGGAAGGTACAAAGTGAGAGCATGAGTCATTCCCTCTGGGTGTTGTCAAGAAAGCTTGGCAATGGAGATGAAGGCTGAACAGATTTTTAAACATTAGCATTAAGTTTAAGGGGCACAGGGTAGGAAGGCATTTGCGTGTGTGTCTTGCCCCTACCAGGATATGAGTTCATGGTGGGCAGCGACTGTATCAAATACCCTTTGTGGTCCTGATACCTACATGAGAATTGACATATCGGGGGGCTCAGCCAGTGTGTTGATTACTGCTCTGATTTCCAAATAGTGGCAGGCTTCCCATTTATCCAGCAAACCAGTCTGCAGCAATTCCAGGGCACTGTAAAGGGTAATGTGATCATCTCTGATCATCTTTTACACTCAAGTTATTATTGAGCAATTCATGAAAATGTGCTGATTAACAAGCCACCAAACTGAAAGAGATTGCTCTTGGTAAAACTCTTTTTAAGGAGTGGGTTTTACAGTCTGGTAGCCTTGAAGACTTGCATCTAGAATATCTGAGAGAGACAGTCTTTGAAAGTGTGGATTTTGGAATGACAAGCAGTAGGAATATCCTCGGGGGAGAAAAGTGATTCAAGTTTTTTCAAATAGAAGTGTTGGAAGAACACAAACAGAGTCATGACAAGTGAGGCAGCAATGGGAGTGGAAAGTGTCCAGGGGATAGAGGAAGTCTTCTATGTCACAATGAGGATATGGACTCCATCTTGATGAGGACCTGCTGGGTGAAGGTTTCTGGCTACACCTTTTTATCACAAAGAAATGACTCTGAAATAGCAGAGGTAGGAGATGAAGGACTCTGAAGCTCAGAAGTAGGAAGTCATTGGAGGTTGAACTCTCAGAAAGGCTGATCTGGAGGCCTCGATTATTGAAGGATGTGTAGAACCCCAGATGAGGGAGATGGCATGTGTGTAGTTTTGTTTGAGTTAGGCAGTCATTAAGTGAAGCATTAAGTGATGGGATTTCAGGTCCATCATTTGTTCACTCAACAACTATTTATTGAATGTGGATTATAAACAAGATACTCTACTGGCCTGAAAAGGGTAGAGGAGCTAAAGTTCTGCGTTTATTCTGGAGATTTTGGTTAGGTAAAAAGATAAACAAGAGTTCAGCTAACAGTGACCAGTGGGCGAGGGTGTGTTATGATTAATTTTCATTAGTTTTCACAACATCCTCACGAAGCTGGTGCTGTTATTACTTTCTGACTTTTATGCCTCCACACTATTTAAGAGTGGATAATAATAGCACCAACTTCATAAGGATGACGTGATCCTCATGAAGTAAGAATGGGTCTGCTTGATGCCATATTCCAAACTCTCACTCATTTACCAAAACTGTCTCCCAAGCAATCATGGCACCAAGCGATGGAAGTAATAAAGAGCTACATAAATAAAGTACATTGGGAACTTAAGGAAAAAAAGGCAAAAATATGGACAGGACTTTGAGGTTGGGTTTTAGAGGGACTCCAATGCCTGAGAGAAGGTAGAGTGCTTTCTGAGCCTGAAAAAAAATGAACATACACAAAATATCAATCTAAAGCAAGTATCACCTCCTCAAACCATGGTATTCATCTTCTCCAAATCTTCACAGGATGAAAGAAGGTAGTGAGGAATTTTTCAAGGAAATTGCATTGGACAATGAGAAGGCAGTCACATTTTGACCTTCAACTGTGAGGCAAGACAGAAAGGAAATTCAAGTCTTTGATTTAAAATATTGAGGAAAAAACCAAGATCGGTACCACAACAAAAACAAAAACAAAAACCGCTAGAAAAACAAAAATAAAAACGCTCAGGTATGTAAAGAACCAGGCATCAAATCACATGTCTATAAACTTCACACACTGGAGTTTTCAATCAATGAATTGCATACACTCCTAACTTGGTGAGACTTCTCCCCCTTCTTATCCTCCCACCTTATTAAACAGAAGGTTGAAGTTTTACAGGCTTTGCAGTAAATGTGAGTCTTCATGGTACTCATGGTATTGGCAGAAAAGTTTCAGTTGTCATTATTTCACAGTTAATGGGTGAAAGTGAGCAGGAGTCGGGAAACGAGAGAAGGATTTGATTTACGGCTGTCCTTGCTTGTTCCAAAGTGTCCTTGACAATTTGTTTTCGGATGTTCCTCAAATCGCCACAGAAGCATCTGCCAAATGCTCTACTGCAGGGCAAAAACTCAGTGGGTTTTATGTGTTGCTGGATCAATGGCCTATTTCTTGAGACTCTAACATGGATGCAGAGTTTGCTAGAAACTTAAGAAAGAAAAAATGAGATGCTCGTTTCATAGCTGGTTGCATAAAAATCAACACCTGCTACTTGGATTTTTTTTAATGCCTGGTTAAGGGGAAATGTCAAGGGCTTTCCAAATTTGCATCAATTTGAATAAAACCATTGTTATACAGCTTGCAAAAAGTCAAAACACTTTGGGAGAACTTAGAACAGATTTTTTTTTCTTGCAGAAATTGACATAAAAGCAAAACCTCAGAGATCTTAATCTGAAGTAATCTTTCGAGAATTGCTCAAGTCCATATTTGCCAATTAAACTTATGTTCCAGAAGATAAAGCATTTGCTGAATTAGAGTACATAATTTGATAGATAAGGGAATCTCTTCCCTTCATAAATATTTTATCAGGAAGTGAAAATATACAAGCTGATACTCCCAATAAGGCCATGAATATCAAGGAAAAGTGATCTACCTTATGTGTCAAGGGAAATAATTTTGATTGAAAATTCAAGTTCCATGATTTTCCAGTAAAGAGGATGCCACACACACACACACACACACACACACACACACACATTTTTTAGATTAACAAAATAGTTGCAAATGGAATTTGTGTGAAAAGTTAAAATATAAATGTAACATGAGTTTTTCTTCTAAAAGACAAAAATTGAACCTGAAAAAATTCTCAATTACTTCTCATTGTCATTAGCTTGATAATTAGGGCTCAAGCAGATTTATATGGCCTTGGGTATGCAGAGAAAAGAATTATGGTGTGTAGGAAAGAGTTCCATAAGTAGACTTTGCACTCTTTTTTTTAATGAAGGGTTGGATAATGTAGAGAGCATTAAAATGAGTACTTATATTGATAAGGGTGATTAGTAAGGAGTAATGAGATTTTTTCCAAGATGTACATGAGTCATTTAGGCAATATCTAGCTGAAAAAACTGAATTTCAACTTTCTCATCCTGGGTCATTAAATCTGCCTACAAATCAGTCCTACTAATTAATATATGAGAGCTATTAATATGAATGAGTTGACTGTTAAATTAAGTTACTCATCAAAATGAGTAAGAGATCAAGAAGGTTTTCCAAAGTTTTTGGTGCACTACTTGGTTATCCATGTTAAGGAGATAAGAATTTAATAAAACCTTGTAAAACCACATCTGAGCCACAGTGCTAAGCTATAGAGCTCCCATTTGGAAGACTAAATGTTCAGGCTTGGGGCCACAGAAACTTCTTTGGAAGGAAGATGACGGGAATGGAAGAAATTACTTCATCCTTCCCATCTTGATTTTTGTCTTCTTTATTGCCAGGACCATAATTCAGTCCTGAGAGTCTTCCTTACCCTTTGAATAAAGAACCAAGCAACATTCTGAGGAAGAATTATCAGCAGCCTAGGACCACTCTGTTCTAGGTCTTAAGGAGAGCCTTTTTCCATTCTGAACTGCTGCATTTTCTAGGAGTAAAATATTATTAAGTTTTTGTAATGTGCCAGGCACTCTTCCAAAGGCTATGGGCTAGTTATCTTCTCCCTCCTCCTTACAAGAACCCTGTGAAGTAGGCACCATCATTATCTCCATTAAAAATGAGAAAACTGAGGCATAGAGTATTTAAGCTATTTTTTTCTGGTATGTGACAGAGCTAGGATGTTAACATAGACAGCATGAAATTCACAGCCTTCACTTTTAATTATCACATCTTACTGACTTTCTAATTTATATTATTATATGAATTGATGTTTGGAACAGCATCCCTAAAGGCCAGAGCCAAGAATGTCTTACTACATTTTTCCTTATTCTCTGTTTTCAGAAACTCTAATCTAGTGTCATTATAGACAGCATTCACAAATAAGTGGAATATTAGATTAAGCAGGACACACAATATCTAATCTGTCTTCCATGACACAAGAGTTACTGAATATCAGAGAGAGTCATCATGTTTTCATCTTTAGTTTTAGTTCAGGTCCTGAAGCAGTCACTTCTTTCAGATCTGGTTTCTCTGCTCATCTGCAGGACAAAGCCTCAGGGTGACCTTGCCACCCCAACCCCTCGGCCCTTGTTATACTTTTTATTAGCTTGTCTATCTTCCACCATGACTTTAGAGAGGTGAGACCAAATCTTATTACTCTCCTCATCTATCTCCAGAATCCAATACAATGTCTGGCCCAGTGAATAGTGACTGAACTAAAGGATGGAGAACCTCAGTTTTGACTTGTGTTTATGGGGTGATATTTGCATTAACTCTTTCAGAAAGATACTATGAAATTTGGGTGAGACAATGAATAGGAAACTGTGCAGAATAAAAATGTGGTATAAAACAAGAAATTCTTTCTCTTAGGGTTATTTTTAATCATTCTTACCTGCAGGTGAATTTGACTTCTTGGAGGGAGTCACACCCAAGGGAAATGATTATTGGTAACAATCTCCAAAGTTTTTTCAATAACTAAATCACTTCATTCTTCACCACAGTAAATCCTGGTCCTTATTGTGAAAGGAAGAAATAAGAGACCTCTGGCTTCAGAGCTTCTGGTTAAAGCAGAGTTTATAGAACCAGAAGAAATAAAGCCTCAAAGCTATAATTTTAAAGGAAGATTCTCCAGCTACAACCCCATCATGGGGGATATGGGGCATCTACTATGCATAGGGCTCCTTAGCAGGCACTTTTATGCAAAATTTCACCCAACCCCATAATTATGTGAGGAAAAAAGCTCAATTTTATAAGTAGAGGAAATAGTGGCTGAGAGGGATTTACAAGTCTTCCCAGGTCATGTATCCAAGAGGTAGGTGCATTAGGATTGAATCCATGTATGTATGACTCAAAAAGTTTAACATCTATCAAAATCAAGGGAAATTAAAGTAAAAATAAATAAGAGGAACTACGTCAAACTAAAAAGTTCTGTACAACAAAGGAAGCCATTAGCAAATGAAATGATAACCTACAGGATTGAAAACATATTTGCTAATTATGTATATGATAGGAAATAAATAACCAAAATATATAAAGAGCTTATACTACTCAATAGTAAAAAAAAAAAAAAAATCCAATTAAAACACGGGCATATGAACTGAATAGACAGTTTTTCCCAAACAAGACATACAAATGTCTTGTATGTCTTGGCCAACAGCTACTTGAAAAGGTGCTCACATTGAGCATCAGGGAAAATTAGATCAAAACCACAATGAGATATTATCTCACTCCTGTTAAAATGGCTATCATCAGAAAGATAATAGATAACAGGTGTTGGTGAAGATGTGGAGAAATTGGAGCTCTTTGGCGTAGTTGATGGGAATATAAATTATGCAGCCACTATGGAAAACAGCATGAAGTTTTCTCAAAAAAAAAAAATAGAAATACTATATGATCCAACTAACCCACCTCTGGGAATATATCCAAAGGAACTTTTATCATTGTTTTGGAGAGATATCTGCATCTTCATGTTTATTAAAGCATTATTTACAACAGCTAAGACATGGAAATAACCTAAGTATCCAACAATGGAAATGCTTGAATATTACTCAACCATGAGAAAGAAGGGGGTCCACCATTTGCTTAACATGGATGGACCATTCTAACTAAGTTACATAAGTTAGACAGATAAATACAAATACTATATGATCTCACTCATATGATGAATCTAAGAAAAAAAAAACTAATAAAAACAGAGAACAGTATGTTTGTTGGCAGGGCTAGGGGATAGATGGGAGGTGAGGAAAATGGGTGAAGATGGTCAAAAGACACAAACTTCCAGTTATAAGATAAATAAGCTTTGGGATAGAATGTAGTAATGACTATAATTTAAATTCCTGTTTTGTATGTTTGAAAGTTGCTAATAGAGTAGATCTTAAAAGTTCTTATCATAGGATAAAAATGTTACTTTGTGAGGTAATGGACTTTGGTCAAACTTGTGGTGATCATTTCACAATATGAACACATATATCAAACCATTGTGTTGTAAATCTAAAACCAATGCAATATTTATATCCATTGTGTCTTAATAAAACAAAAACTTAGCATGTTCTACTCTGTCATACACCTTACTAATAACAACAGTACTCACCCTTCCCATGCTCTCCTTGCCTCCTGATCCTTCTTTGGAAAAGCCCAAAGATAGTATTGGAACACTCCAGAAGCAAGAATTTACATTTATTACTGTGTTTATGCACAAATTAGGGTGACTATACCTTACGTAATAGAAACCCAGCTGCAATTACCTTATGAATAACAGGGAAATTATTCATGGATATTGGCACACCCTGTAGGACAGTTAAGCTGTCAAAACGACAAGGAAGAAAGTAGACCTAAGAAACACCTAGAACTGAACATTTCAGTGCCTTTAGAGCTGCTCCTCTGGTTTTTAAGTCTGCTTCTTATTCTGTGGGCTACCTTTATTCTCCATCACTACAGACAGGACCATAGACAGCTCCCAGGCATCAAGACCTTCATTATCCAATGAGAGAATACTATGACTCTGAGTCTCAGATTCAGAATTGGTGGGAAGAACTCTAATTGGCCAGCGGAAACCCCATGTCTCCTTTGCACCGGCAAACTGAGGCCAAGGACTTAATGCAGAATAGATCATTCCAAAGTATAGAAGAAGGACACACACAGATCACTGGACACATATTCCCCTCCTCCACAGAGCCCCAGTGTATTGGGATTGAATCAGGCCAGGAGAGAACAGGAGGCATATTATGAGGAGACCGTTTCCTAGATGCAGAACATATTGAAGTCCCACATGATTCAAGACTCATTTTTTTCCCTATAGATATTTTTTTCCTACTAATAACTTTGGTTCTTGACAACCCAACATCACTAGCATTTTTGTTTGGCAAATAATGTAAAAGTGGGAGAAGTATTTATACTTTATCTTCATAAAGTTACCACGTAATCCAGAACCACCTGGTTTGGCCTCATGCAGGAAAAGTTAAATGTGAAGCTCCAGGGTAAGACACAAGATAGAGTTGTCAGAATCATAAGATTGCCATGTTTTATTGAAATCAGAGGATGCCTGGATTTATGGCATCTCATTTAGTTACAGAAAACAATTCTACATAAAAGGCATCTCCAATGATATCCCAAAATGGTATTTGCAACATGTATTCTTTGTTGTTCTTATGTTAGTCACACTTAGCTACTTCTTAGAGATGCAGATTTCAGACCTACTAAATCAGGATATTTATGAGTGGCACCTGAAGTTTAATGAGGTGCTCCATGATTTTTACAAACAACAAAGTTTAACAGCCTCTGGTCTCATGCAGTAATTGCTACAAACATGAGCTTGGGACTCTCATCTTTTCCTGGTGAAGACAGATCTTGTTACAACCTTTCTTGAAAGCAACGCTACTGTATGTGTCAAGATCCTTAAAACATTCATAAATTTTATTGTCAGTAATTTTACTGTGGTGATCTTTTTTGAGAAAGTATTATGAATCATGGAAAAAATAAAGCATTAAGTAGAGATAATAGTCATTGCCTTATATTATGAGGGGAAAGCATGGAGACCATAAGATGAAGATAGTAATATCAATTTTGGCATTAAAATGGATGATTGTAAAAAATGATGTAGTAATTTAACAAATTGCTTAAATTATGATGTTAAGTGAGAAGAAACAGTATACAAGTATAATTGCAGTTATGTGTACCAAAGTAACAAAATAACATTATATCTGGAAAACACCTGAAGGAAATACATTGGGCATGCCTAGCTGGCTCAGTCAGCTGAGCATCTAACTTTGGCTCAAGTCATGATCTCGTGGTTTGTGGGTTTGAGCCCCGCATGGGGGTCTGTACTGATAGCTAGCTCAGAGCCTGGAGCCTGCTTTGGATTCTGTGTCTCCCTCTCTCTCAGACCTTCCTCTGCTCACACTGTCTCTATCTTTCTCTCAAAAATAAATAAAACATTAAAAAAAGGAAATACATTGAAATAACAATAATAATGGTTCATTGGATTACAAACAATTTTTTTCCTTCTCTCTGCTTTGATTTTCAAAATGTTCTACCATAAACTGTTGCTACTCTTGTAATAAAAAATTAAACAAAAACTATTTTTATTAAGAGAAGGAAAAGTTTTAACACTCAGGAAAAATTCCCACTTCCTGCTTGTTTCTGGGTATATGGATGTTACATAACCACAACTCCATTAACTGGCTCCTGATGTGAGCCCTTCCTTATCTTCTACTTAGCTTTCTGTGCTTGGTTGTCTAGATAACTTCCCTTGCTCTTCCTCCTCTTCTTCAAGACTGCAATCCTGCCTCAGCATTCTGAGAGATAAAGCTGAGAATTTTCAGTACCTAGTCCCACAAGTTACTAGCAGCTACCTGCTGCATGCTGTGTCTCTGTTTATGCAGTCAACAACTTGTAACAGTGTTGCAGATCTGTTGGGAATGACATAGACATCCAGGTGGCTATTCCAGTGCATAGCAACCCTGGAAAATTGAGAAAAGAGCTTGAAATGAGCATTACCTGTTGTTTTTCTTTTTATACATCTCTCTTGATACAATCTTTGAGGTTATTTTTACTCTTCATTCTCCTTCGTACACCATATGATATTCCCTATTTAATATAGAAGTCCTTGATCCAGTGAATTTTCATCACATTCTTTCTTACGTTCTACAAATGTGTGTTTTTAAACATCATGTTGCATTAGGTTGAGTCTGTCATGTTCCTCAATTTATCATCAATTCCTATGAGATAGCTGTCTAGTAGTATGTATGTATGTATGTGTGTATTTATTTATTTATAACATTGTATCCCCATCCCCCATTTTTATTTCCTTCCTCTCCCAAAAACAACCATTCTAGAATACTTTAACTTCTGTCCTTTTACTTGTATATATTGATTTTTTCTTATGACCATTTAATTTAAATTATATCATATTTACTGTAGACTTTGTTTCTTTCCTTTTCCCACTCAACAAAGTCAAGTTCTGAAGGTGTAGCCATGCTGTGGACACATCTGATCTGTGGCTCCTAACTGTGATACAATATTCTGTGGTACACAGCCTACACATTTTAACTACCATTCCTCCAGTCAGCAACACCTACATTGACTCCAACCTCAACAGCTATTTGCTTTTAAAATACTCACGAAAAGCTACTTTATGCTGCAGTTATTTTCTTTAACTTTAGTAGGAATAGAAGCTGAAAATTTTTGTCGCCTAAAAATGGCAAGTAGTCTCTGTCATCTAATTGGAGATAAATTAAGTTGAACTCTGGAACAATTTTTGTTGTTGTTGTTCTGGGGGAAAGGAAAAGAACTCTTTTACTTTTGGTTATGAAAAGAGTTCACATCCATTTGGGAGGCTAGAGGCTAGATACCAAAATTAACCTGATTATCCTAGAATCAGAGCATGTGTTCTTAATGGTCAGATAAATTTTATACCTTTTTATTTTTAAGCAGAATATACACTTTGGAGATAAAGGTGGTTTTTTTTGGACCAAATCTAATTCTTTTCTGTGTGATTTTAGGTTAATCTAAGTTTATATTTTTTTTCTTCTGATTTGCCATTGTACTTTTTCTTTGAGGGATTGTTTGCAGTCAATGTAAAGCTGAGATTATAAAGAAATCAGTAAGGACCCATAAGCATGGACTTTGTTCATTCTTTTAACATAAATTTATTGAGATTTACTATGTTCCACACACTAGCATAAACAATGTGCTATCACAGGTAATAAAACAGCCCCAGCCTTCATGAATCTTGTAGTTTTCATTTTATTCCGGAAGAATGATTAGGAAAAAAAGCATGCCTTCTCCTGGTGCTCCCTAAAAACACAAGGCCATTGATTTTCCATATCTGGTATTATTATTTATTATTTATAAACAATTAATTATGAATATGCTAGTTGCTTGGATTGGGTGGAAGTCATTTTACGAGAACACATCAATATAAGTAAATATATTTGGGGAAAATATCTTAAAACAAAGAAATTATATATATGAATAGTAGTTGGGATAATTAGAAATCTGTATCCATTCCCCTCTGTGGAAACCAATCAAAATGATTTTAGAAAGAGTAAACAAATGAGGACAGAATGTCCTCTCTAATAACACAAGAAGTAGGCATCCATTACGAATCATAAAATATAAAGAATGTATGAAATAAGGCATTTTAAAATGGGGACAAAGATAGCCTCTTCAAATTTGTGTGTAGGTGTATAGTTCTGTGAAATAATTGTCACAATGTTGAAAGGCCCATCCAATGACCCTTTACTGATGAAGGGAATAGAGGAAGACTGGAGAGATAGAGGAGAATATATCCTCAGAGAGACCTCAGACCAGTTGGGAAATGAAGCAGAGGGAAGAATCACCATGAAGACATGCCAACTTTTTCAGCAATAGTATTAGTGAAGCAATCACCTGGGAGCAATCTGGAAGGAGGGAAGAAAAACAAATAGTAACACACAGAACCTGAGATTTCCAGAACTCCACTGTTAGTCCTTAGCCTTTTTGAATACTCAAACTAGAGAAACACATATCTTCAGGCCAGAGGACATTGATTTAAGAAAGATTGAGCCCATTCATCAAAATATAAGGTGTCAACTTTCTCAGCCCTGTGCCTTCTGTCAGCTTTCTCGCTATCTAGGAGCAAATAACCTAACTCAGAAGAAAAGGTCCTCTCCAAGCTTCAGACACATGTAACAATGAAGAAGTGACTCAAGACTTATGCACAGACTCTATAATTATATTTTAATTATTATTATAATGCTGATAAAAAATTAAGCAAAATAAAATACCTAAGTTTTGTCAGAATTACTCTAGAAAACGGCAAGAATCAGCCATCACAGGTTATCCAAAACAGTGTTTCTGGAGAAAAAATAAAGAAGCTCAAAGGATAAACCCTTGAAACAAAGGAAGCTGATAATGGTGCAGAGGGAAGTTAACAGGTAAGAAAAGATAGGAAAAGGAAAAGAAGAGAAAAATAAAACCACTGCACAGATGAGACTCATATGTAACATAACAACTGTAACATGAACAAAATTAAATGGACATGATTGAAAACATGGCCAATGACAGAGGAGAGGCCTGGCTAAATCACATGTAAAATACGAAGAAAATAATAGAAAAATGATTTGTCAAAAGATAATATCAAAATATCAAGTAAATTTCAGAGCGTATTTCACATTGGTAAAGTCTTTTTTTTAAATGTTTATTTATATTTAGAGAGAGAGAGAAAGCACATGCAAGCAGCCGAGAGAAAGGGAGAGAATCCATGCTGTCAGCTCAGAGCCTGATGCTGGGCTTGAACTCATGAACTGTGAGATCATGACCTGAACTGAAATCAAGAGTTGGTTGCTGAACTGATTGAGCCACCCTGGCATCCCAACAATGTCTTTTAGTTAAAGAATATGTCAGAAGGACCTGTTAAGTGTTACTGTGATTGCATTGCCAGGGGCAAAGAACAGAACCCAGGAGCATGGATGGGATTTTTCCTGAAGGAAATGAATATTTATCTCAGGAAATTGCACATCCCAGAATTGAGTCAGAACTGGAGAAGATGATCTAGGAATAGCGTAAGACATTATTACTTCCCTTCTTCTCTGTGGCCTCATGGACTAGGGTCCAAACCAGGTTTCATTGGACCTGTTGCTGGATGTGCTCACTAGGAACAAGAAGATGGAAGTGGGCTGCACACACCATGGGGAGTCAGCTTTTGAGGCCTTCCTAAGGTGACCTGAAGATGTTAAAGCTCGTCACATCAAGCTGTTAGTGTCCAGTCATTTTCCATACTCCCTTTCTTTATGTTTCTCTTCTTTTCAATCTCAATTTCCATTGAAGTCTTACTGTAAAGTCATCCCCAGAGGTTCACAGTAGGAGCATTAGGCAAAGTCATGTACTATCAATGTTATGGGTGGAACTATGCACTCCCTACCCTAATTCATATATTGAAGTCATAACCCACAGGAATTAAGAATGTGGCTGTATTTGGAGATATCCCACTAGAAAAGTATTAAGTTAAAATGAGGACATATGGATGGTCCCTAATCCAAATGACCATTGTCCTTGTAGGAAAAGAAGAAAGGTCTACTAGTTTTTAGAACTAAACTTCTGTTGTTTAAGTCACCAGCCTATGATATTTTGTTACGGCAACTCTAGCAAATTAATACAATAGCCAAAAAATGAGCTGTGGTAGTTCTGGAAATAGTAGCAGAAATGTTTACTAAATTCCAAATAATGTCCTAAGCACTTACATCTATTAATTCACTTCATCTTTACCATGACTCTAAGAGAAGGATTAACACTTGACAAAATGTGTATTAAAAAACCTGCATAAAATGAGTGTTCAGTGAATATTATCAATTAATATTTTCTATATTGTAGAGGTCAGGAAAGGTACAATTTCTGTACATTTTCAGAAGGGGACTTGCTAGCAGTCTCCTCCAGGGCCAGGTTGAGATAAAGCAAAGATCAGCAGGGCAGTGATCACCAGCTGTGTTCAGCAGGACCCAAGTCCCACAGTGGAAATCAGCAGTGAGCACTGCAAGGTGATCTGATGATGTTGGACCCACACAGAAAACTGCAAGGGATCATTTCATGTTAGAGAAGGATGTTTGTGTGGTGGGTATAGACACACATGAAACCCATCCACACAAACATACCACTTCTTAGTTGATCTCTAAGTTTTGAATCACATACTCACCTTCTTTAATGTCTCAATAAACAGATGGGCCACTTTCTACATTCAATTCAATAACAGCATTAGCCCATTATCCATTATCTGGTAACATTCTTCAGAAGTTATCCCTTACCCTTTAACATAGTTTTCCAGGGAGAGGAAGATGAAGTATTCCAAACTGCCATTGGTTTTGGTTTGTTTATTTTGTTGTTCTTGCTATTGTTTTAATATCAATCAGGGTAATGGCCATCTGCTGAAGTCAAGGGGATCCCAACCTTGCTTTCAGTGAAACTACCTTCTCTGGCTTATATCTGAGCTTTCCCAGGCTACTAGCTTTAGGAGGTGTCATATCATCTGGCGTTTCTTTTACTATCTCAGAAATGGGTATTACATAGACCAGGCCAGCTGTCAGCCCATCTCCCCTCTCTCAACCTGGGATACTCATAATACGGGAAAATATAGGAACAAGAAGAGATTGAATCAAGGAGACAATGCATGTCTAACATGTCATGGCTAACACTACGTTCAGCCCATTCTCTTTTGGGTTATGTACAGCATCCTAATCTCGTGGACTCTGAAGAGAAGATAGGAAGTAGAAGCCCAAGCGTGAATGGGGGCAGTGGGTATTTCCTAATTCCGGGAGCATCTTCAGAGCCCCTGTGAGCCACCACCTGTTTCTAGCAGATGCCACCATCATTAATCCGTCAACACTTGCCAATTTATTCTTTATACTCTCAGCACTCCTAGCAGGAAAACAATGTGGTTTCTCCTATGACTACCTTTCTTGCTGCCTGATGCAACTGTCATTTTGAATTTTTCCTCAAACCACCAATCTGTCTTCCTCCCCTCACTGCTTGGGTAGTTAGTTATCTGTGACTCACTAGCCAGGCAAGGCACCTGAGCGGGAGAAGCAGTGTACAATGGGACAGTGTGGATATTTGGTAGGGCCCTAGACTGCTCTGAAGGCCATCAGTGATCTATTTTATTTTCAGGAACAAATGTGGACCCATGTGTGTGCATGAATGTGTACATGTGTGTGAAGGAGAAATAGCCTGGAGATAAACGGAAATGCAGAGTAGTGCCTGTTCCTTTAAAGATGAAGGATGTGCAGAAAGAGTCTAAAGGAGCCCTTTAGACCTTCTAATGCTCAGAGGCAAGTGGTGCCACCCCAGAACCCAGGTAACGAAAGGTGACACAAAATATAGAGGAGCAGCCCTCTCTGCCATGCAGTGCTGTATGTGTCCAAGGAAGGCACCAGCTTTCCAGGAAGGCAGTAACAGTGAGGATACTAAGAAGAAAACACAAGTACGTGGAAGGGAACTTGACACGTAGCTGGAGGGAGGAACATGGACATGGTTGTTCTTGAGTGTTTGTGAGAGTTTGTGAGACTGCCCACTGGCTACCAGAAGACACACCTGATTTAGTTTGTGGGCAGGGGACTGGGACAGAGAGAAGGATGACTTTCTCTAGTCAGCCTATAATATCAATATGCAGGCATCAGTGGCCATACAGTCTCTTTTATGCTCCACCAACTGGGACCCCCTATGCATCGAGGTTGGATGTGATTTTCTGTGTTGTCTCGGTTGTTGACAGTAGGTTTTGTGTGTATGCTTGCTTTACTTTTGGTGTGTGTATATTTGCATGTGTGTGCACAGAATAAGGCAATTACAGACTCAAGTTCAGCCTCAAGCTCATGATACCTTATATGTCTAGACATTGCAAAGACCATCCCACCAGTGAAATGATTAGGTTGAACTATTTCACACGTTTTTGTATGTTTTCTTAAAATATCTGTTGAGTATATGAAATGTGCAGCAGTTGGATTAGAGGCATTTCTGAAACAATGAGTCCTGCATTGTTTTAAGTCTCCCAATTAGAGGAAGAAGAAATGGTAGGGAGNCTAAGCGAAAGTCGGACGCTTAACCGACTAAGCCACCCAGGTGCCCCGGGAGATTTTTTTTTTAAACAGTAAGATTCTCTTACTGCTTTACATAAGCCAGGCACTTTAAAAACACACTTGGCATGCAGTGACTCATTTAAATCTCACCATGAACCTGTGAGAAGATCATTGTTATTGCAATTCCTACTTTACAAATGAGGAAACCAAAGCACAGAGAAGCTACATACCTAGTAGAGCTGCAATGTGAACCTAAGCAATCTTGCTCTAAATTGTTGTCGCATACTAAGCCTGTGCTTCTCTGCCTTGATCTTGGCATGCACATAAAATGTGATGCGCATTTGTAAGGTGCACAGCGGGATATGGAAGAGTTCTCGGTTAGAGGCCCTGGGGACTTCAGCTGGCCTAGACCCTGTCAAGTGGCCTTGATGGTTAAGGAGTTTCATAGATCTGCTTTCTGTAACACATTTTGGATACATAAAAATTGGAAAACTGCACAAACCTTTACTTCCTCTCTAATAAGAAGATCACATACTACTTCCCCTGAGCCCACACCTAGCACTCTGCTCATCTCCCTACTGTTCTTGCTGAGACTTCTACATGTAAAGATTCTTAGCATAATGCTGTCCTTAGTTAAGCAATCAAATTCAGCATCCAACTCACTATTCTGTGGACTAAGAACACAATGACCACAAAGCTGCAGATAAAGGTGTGGACCACATATGAGAGGATCCATTCTCTCTCCCCATCATGTAGCCACAATATACAGTTTGCAGGACTGACTTTGACCTGACTTTGGTGGGAATGTTTCTGATTAAGCCAAGCCATGTCTGCTAATCACATCATTCTTTTTTTTATTATTATTGTATTTATTTCTGAGAGAGAGAGTGAGAGAGACAGCATGAACAGGGGAAGGTCAGAGAGAGAGGGAGACACAGAATCTGAAGCAGGCTCCAGGCTCTGAGCTAGCTGTCAGCACAGAGCCCAAAGCGGGGCTCGAACCCATGAACCATGAGATCATGACCTGAGCCGAAGTCAGATGCTTAACCAACTGAGCCACCCAGGTGCCCCTCATCATTCTTTTTTCTTATTGATCATGAATAAGCATGTGACCCAATTCTGACCAATGAGTCATCAGGAGAAGTTGCTAGAGACTTTAACATTTTCTCTTACGTATAAGAGAGAAGAACAGAAAGAAGCATTGACTTCTCTGGCCCTTACTAAATGTAAACGAAGAGTAGCCAGTAGCCCTGTGACTACAGACAAATCATGAACTTGAGGGGACCATTAAATGATGGCAGAGTAGAGACACTGAGAGAACTTGGGTCACTCATGATATTGGTGATCTAGTGAATCAACCCCCCCCACCCCCACCCCGCTCTGGATTTAAACTTACCAGAGATAATTTATACCTCTGTTACTAAATCAGAACCTAGCTTTCTGCTTCGGCATCCCAAAGCATCTGGACTATTCTTTTCTGCCTCTGGAAGTCCCTATGAATATCTCACTAGGTCTCCTATAGTTACTGAAACAAGGAGACTTTTACCTTTTTATGCCATAGATCACTTTTGGATGGTGGTTTATTTTTTAGACTCTTTCCCTGAGCAAAATTTTTACAGCATTAGATACAATACAAAGAATGACAAATGGAATCAATGACTGAATTCTAATGATCAAAACACTAAACATAACACACCCTGACATAGTAATATATGTGTGTCTTTATCAATGCATTAAATAACAGAACCTGCTGTGATTTTAATAACCCCTGTAATACAATAGTCATGATACTGTACACTTTCAATTTGAAACTACTGTAATGTAATGAGAAGATCTATTCTCTTGTGGTTTGTGGTCTATGGAGTTTCCTGGACCTTAGGTTAAGGCTCCTGAGCTAAGGAGAAGGTAGGCACATTCAACTCCGTGGACTCCCAATGGCCTGGAGCCATTGCATTCTCCCCTTTGGAGTTACCTTCTTTAATATTCAGATCAAGGGCTCAAGCATCAGTCATGTCTACCTAAAAACCAGGAGCTTGGGGTCCCTTTCTCTGACTTCCCACTCCCCAGCCTTTCTCAGATGGCTTCTAAGCTCTCCAGAACAGGCCAGTAGAGGGCTGTTCAACCTGAAATCCAAGCAGATCAAATCAAAACCTGCAGAGATTATGGGAGGGAATATAGAAAACTATTAACAGCACGATTTGTGTAGAGTGAGATAAAGGGCAACTTGTGTTTTCTTCTGAGGGTTTTGCTTGTGATTTTAAATGCAACACTATGCAGACACATGGCTTTTATAATATGAAAAATAAATGCTCTAAAACACAATATATCAGACACTGAACACTTATGTAACACAAATAGGAGTGATGGGCATAACTACAGCCCAGGAAAATTCCCCTTTACTTTGCTCTTGAAGGCGCCTTCACATGGATAATGAGGACTTTCCAGTTTAGCAAGTACTGTCACAACTACTGCCTCAATAATTCAACAAGATTGACGGAGCTGGTAGGTTTAGCCCATTCCCATTTCACAGATAGGAAACCTAGAATCATAAAGGTTTAAATGACTTCATTTCTGTTAAGATTACTATCCGGAGTGGAGAGGGCAAGACAGAGTATTACAGGCATGTGGGTGAAGCCCGGGAGAGAGGCTCTGGGTGGGGCAGGTGGGGAGGGTAAGGGAGGGGGGTTGCAACATTCTCTTCCTCCTCAATGCCCTGATGCACTGTCCCTCCCACAGACTCTTCCCATAACTGCACCATATCCACAGGCTGTTGTCTCTTTTTTTTTCTTTTTAATGTTTTAAATTGAAACATATTGAAGGTGTCAGTTAAGCATCCAGCTCTTGATTTTGGCTCAGGTCATGATCCCAGGGTCATGAGATTGAGCCCCATGGCAGGATCCACAGTGGAGCCTGCTTGAGATTCTTTTTCTCTCCCTCTGCCCTTCTCTCCCACTAGTGTTCTCTCTCTTTCTCTCTCTCTTAAATAAAAATGTAAATAAAAATAAATATATTTAACACCTAACATTGTATAAATTTAAGGTATACAAACACATTGACTTGATACATTTATATATTCTAATATGCTTGCCACTGTAGATAGTTAGCACCTGTATCATTTCATGTAATAACCATTTCTTGGGAGCTGAGGAGGGCATAGAGAGATGTTGTCTGCAGCCATTCTCCCATTTTCAGATGAGGAATTGGCCCGAGAAGTTAAGTCCCTTATGGAATAGATAAACCAGTTCACCCACTGTCTTCCTGGGAAAGTGGTCACCGAAGAGGCCTGGGTGCCTGACAGCTCTGTGTTGCATCAGACTTCCTCGCAAACAGAGGAGACTCAGAACGGCAGCTGTGGTCTCATTACCTCCAGACCCTCCATGTCAGTAACGTACCTGCGTCAGAGCAGCGAGTTAACATGCGGAAGAGACAAAAGAAAATGGATTTGCTGTCCCAGGGAGGCTGGGGTCCCAGCAGCTGAATCCTTTCATCTGAGTCCCCTCAGCAGGAAGGCATGACATGGCATCTCTGTGCCCCAGCTTTTTTCATTTTCAACGTTGCCACTTTCAATCAGCCTTTTGTTGTCCAACACACTCAGGTATGAGACTCCAGAGGCACCATTTGTAGACATGGGCAGGGCAGGATGGGGGGTTTGGTGTAGAGGCCTGCTATGACAGACCCCACCTCTGCCTATCCCAGCCACTGCCAGCCCCCAGCAGGGTGCAGGAGCTGAAGACTGCCTTAGCAACACCAAAAGGTTAAAATCTGTGTTTCAGCAATGGGCTTTGTGCAAAGTGGCTGCTAGTCTGTGGATTATGCTGTTCCCTGACCTTTCTGAGATGGAGCATTCTTCACAGCTGTCATTGTGTCAGGTGCACAAGCCCAGAAATATCATTAGGGGAGACATCTTGGCTGGGAGTATGTGCCAAACCCGGGGGAAGGGGTTTGTACTGAGGAAGCACGATCAGAAATTCAA
This sequence comes from Crocuta crocuta, assembly GCF_008692635.1. NCBI lineage: Eukaryota > Metazoa > Chordata > Mammalia > Carnivora > Hyaenidae > Crocuta > Crocuta crocuta. The sequence continues at coordinate 10,247,891 of NW_027551568.1, read as the reverse complement.
TAAATGGAACTGCATCCAAACACAGATGCTGATCCAGAGATGCAGAGATGAGGCCAGGGGGCAGGGATGCATCCCTACCCTCTGGCCTCGCTGCTCCACACTGCCATCACCCCTTTCCATGTCTGTCACCTACCTAGTCTGCAAATACACCAAGGTCAGGAGCCTGTTCTATTCCTCTATCTTCCAGTACAGTTTCTACCACACAGTAGAAGTTACGTAACCTTTTGCAAAAGTAAAGGAGTCAGTGGATCGGATGGAAAGGAGTTACAAGTCAGCTCCTCTGTCTTAGTTCCATATCTCCCTGAAGCAGAGCCTGAGACAATGATTTGGGCACTGGTTGTTGATTTGGCCATGTATTTGTCTCAGTTATCTAGAGAAACTAACCAAAAGGTGATTAGGTAGATGAATAGGTTATGGAAGATGATAGATAGATAGATGATAGATGATAGATAGATAGATAGATAGATAGATAGATAGATAGATAGATGATAGATAGATAGATAGATAGATAGATAGATAGATAGATAGATAGATAGATAGATACAGAGATAGGGAATTACTTTAAGAGAATGGCTTGGCTCATGTGATTATGGAGGCTGAGAAATCCTAGATCTGCAGTCAGCAAGCTTAAGAACCAGCAGAGCTGATGGTAAAAGTTTCAGTCAGAATCCAAGTCCAAAAGCAGGAAAACACCAATGTACCTGCTTGAGGACAGGCAGAGAGAGAATTATTTTTTGTTCAGCTTTTTGCTTCACTCAAGCCTTCAGCAGATTTGACGAGGCCCACCCACACCAGAAAGGGCAATCTGCTTGACTCACTCTACCACTTCAAATGTTAATCTCATTCAGAAACCCTCACAGACATATCCAGAAATAATATTTAACCAAATATCTGGTCAACTTGCAGCTCAGTCCAGTTGACACATAAAATTAACCATCACGAGGGAGAATTAAATAGAGACAGGGAGAGGGGAAGTGAGATCATGGAAGAATAACAGTCAATAAAGCTTAGAGGATTGAGCTAGACACTAAAGTTAGCAGCTGGGGCTGAACCCCACAAAAGCCATCTGAAGAATCGTACAGAATGTGCCTCAGAATTGTCCTTCTGAAGCACAGGAAGCTGGAATGCTTACTTTTTCACCACGGTCCACTACAGGTGTGAGCAATGACTACCTCTGTACTCTCAGGCTGCCCCTGTTCCTGGTATAAGAAGCTCTACAGAGAGAACCATGTGGCAAAAAAGGCAGGGGTTGGTACAGCAGGCACACTTGGGATGCCCATGAAAGTTTGGCTTAAATGGTGTGGGTCAAAGGGATAGTGGGGGACACAATATTTTTGATGCTCTTCCCACCTCATTTTTGAGTGTTCTGGACTTGTGGACCATTACAGCTGATACAGTACTTCACAATGTGCAAAGTACTTTCTCATTCATTGCCTCACTTGGTCTCCTTGATAACCCAGGCCTTAAGCAAGGGCAGTATCTCCCCCTGAGTCTCAGAGATGTGAGCCTCAGAGTGCCCGGCACTTGCTTCTTGGGCTCATTCCCGTGTGTGATGATCCTCAGTCTCAGTTCGTCATCCAGTTGCACTTCCACTTTACCAGCACTAGAATCTTTTTGCCTCTTTCCTTCAGCCTTTGAATTCTTGAAATGAGAAAAATGAAAGACTGAAATAAATACAGAATTAAAGTAGTCCCAGTTTAGGGGCACCTGGGTGGCTCAGTCAGTTAAGCATCTTATTTGGACTCAGGTCATGATCTCATGATTCATGAGTTTGAGCCTCGCATCAGGCTCTCTGCTGTCAGCTTGGAGCCCACTTCAGATCCTCTGACCCCTCTCTATCTGTCTCTCCTCTGCTCTCTCTCTCTTTCAAAAATAAAAACAGGGGCGCCTGGGTGGCTTAGTCGGTTAAGCGTCCGACTTTCGCCTAGGTTATGATCTCGCTGTTCATAGGTTCGAGCCCCGCGTCGGGCTCTGTGCTGACTGCCAGCTCAGAGCCTGGAGCCTGTTTCAGTCTGTGACTCCCTCTCTCTGTCCCTCCCCTGCTCGCGCTGTTTCTCTCTCTCTATCTCTCCTAGAAATGAATAAAACATTTAAAATAAATAAATAAATAAATAAATAAAAACATCATAAAATGGTCTCAATTTATATTGGTAGGATATCAGCTAGAATTTGTACATGTCACATGTGGGCAAAGAAAGCACTAGATTGGAAATAGTTTGTATGTTGCCCTACTTTTTTTTTTTAATGTGACACTATCAATTGGGCAGCAAACCTACTGACTACTATGATAACAAGAATCTGTTGAAAGAATGTGGCTTTGAAGTCAGCGGGACCTCATGCCATCTCTGTTTCACTAGGGTAGTGTGATCTTGGACAAGTGACCTGGCTTTTCTGAGATTTGATTTACTTCTATCTTAAGTGAGCCTAATATCTACCTTGAAGCATGAGTTAAAATATTAGAGAAAATATATGTGGAGTGACTACATCATTACCTTACACATAGAACACACAAATACATGACTGCTGTTTTTATAGTTACTTATGTTATCTTATGAGAATTATGTCTTTCTTACCTAACTCTTGACCAGTTTGCTCATTAATCAATAGATCAACATGCTTGAAATCTATTTATAGCATAAGGGTGAAATTTATCACCATATCTAAATTAAGAATTTAGAGCTTGTAGGGGTGCCTGGGTGGCTCAGTTGGTTAAGTGATCGACTTTGGCTCAGATCATGATCTCAGAGTTCGTGGGTTCAAGCCCCACATCAGGCTCTGTGCTGACTGCTCAGAGCCTGGAGCCCACTTTGGATTCTGTGTCTCCCTCTCTCTCTGCCCATCCCCTACTTGCAGCTTGCCTCCATCTCAAAAATAAATAAACATTGAAATAAATTAAAGAAAAGAATTTAGAACATGTGAATATTCATTTTTTATATAATTCAACAGAAAATATCCAGAAATCTCTATGTGTTGTTCAAATAAAGTTATGAATACTAACATCTTTTATACACACTCAAAAAAGAAAAAAAAAGAAAATATTAAACTGGATGATTGTTAATAACCCTTTCATTCTACTTAATTTAGTTAACTTTTTTTTTTTCTTAACACAAGACTAAAAATGTGATTAAAAAGGGTAAGAAGAGTCCTAGTTGTTTTAAATCCCTTGAATTGCCCAATGAAAGAAGCATGCCCTCTGTGCTACAGGCCATTCAGGAGTCACATGAAGTCAGTTTGGGTTGCAGGAATGGTTGTTATCACCTGCACCTTCACCTAATGAAGCACTAATCATTAGCTGTTGAAAGCTAGTGCCACAAGGTAGACAATAAAGGAATGCAGAGTTGGAGAATAATGGCTATAATCCTTTTTTGCTTGTGATTTAGAATCTTAATTTCTCCTACTAGTAAATGGAGACAAATTCATGAGGGAAAAGACAAGGCATGCTGTCCAAAAGCCCTGTGACTCCTTCACAAACCCCTACCCTTCCCAAAGAATCATCAGGGCACTTGGGGGATTACCTTCTCATCTTGGGTTACTGTGAAAAATAAATTCATGTTTAGTCCTAAATTCTCCAGGATACATCAGTAGTTCCACATGTTTGAATTTATTTGGTTGGATGACTGAAATAATGCACTTTCCATCCATTTCAATATACTTCCATAAGGAATGACTCACCTTCCAGACAGAATGATGTGAATAATCTTCAAAGGCTTCGAACTCCTTCAAAGTTCTGAAAGCCTCAAGACCTACATCAACAAGAGTGGCAATTGCTGCAGAGTGAAGATAACAGGAGAATGAATAAACAAAGGATGAGCAGAAGGAAATGTACATAAACATGGCAGGACTGTGAGCTCATCAAGTTGGAGATCACCTTGTGTATCTTTGTATTGCATAACCAGCCCAAGTGCTTTTTAAAAAAATTACTAAGGCTCTTAAACACTTGAACTTCTCCATCATCAAATGAACAAAGTGAACAGGGTTGGATATTTAAGAATCTGAATGTCACTTCTACCATGGACTAGATGAATGAGCTTAAGAAAATCTAGCTATCTCTTTAGATCTTAGTTTCTTCATCTTTAAATGATGAGTTAGAGAGAAAAATGAAGATCTACCCTGAATAGAATGTTGCTGGTTACTTGATTATTATTTGGGGAACTAGAACATGTCTTCACAGAGTCTCTACTCATTTCTCCAGTCTGTGCTTTTTCTGGGACCAACCTCCCCCATGTTCTGATGCCTCCATGTGGTATGACTCACAGAAAAAAAGAACCATGTTCAGTCACATATCATTTGGTGGGTAAAACTTTCATCCTGTGTCAGGTAGACCTGAGTTGGAGTCCAACTCCATGAGAAACTAAATCCCATGACCTGGAGCAAATGTTGCAACCACTAAGCCTCAGACCTATCATCCATAAAAAGGGCATTGAGGAATGTATAGGGTTAAATGAGAAACTACATTCCAACCACTTAGCATGAGGCCTTGTAATAGCAGGTGTTCATTATATGTTGGGTATTATTATTAGCATGCATAATTTTAAACCAGGTAAAGTAAGAAGTCTAGAAAAACACACATCTACATTTATGCAAAAGAGTAAATATTTGTAAAGATGAAATATCAATAATTTAGATTACTGATCCAATATAAATGAAAATAAATAACATTGAGCTTAGCAAAGACTAAATTTGGAAAGATGTTGGCTACAAAGGATACTTGAGGAAGTACTATGACTTTCACTGGAGGAAAAATCAAGCTTCAGGAAGCTATTGCAATGACTTGCTAACAGTTTTCATCACTGAAGGATTATATCCTCCAATCTGGTTCTACAGGACACATAAAATAGTCTTCCCAGAATTCAAATTGACCATATTACCATCCTGCTTAAATCCTTCAGCACATTATTTTTCCCCTAGACTGAGGCTCAAATTGTTTAACATGACAAATAAAATACCCTCAATCTATTTACCTCTGCAGGACCTCCTCTTGCTATTCTTCCTCTCCTACTCCACATTCTAGTTGTATTTACTCTTTTTCATAACTTGAAACAGAAAGCACTCTCTTGCTTATAGGCTTGTTACCTGCTGTTTCTTCTATCTGGAAGAATGTCTCCTTTTTGACTGTCCCCCATGCCAAGGTCCCTTCCTTCTTTTGCCTATATTTGTCGTTAAAGTCTTAGTGCAAATAGTTTGGTTCCCTTCTTCAAGAGTTTGCGTTTCCCTATCTAAATATTCAGTAAGCATTTTTGATATTAAAAGCATCCCTCATTATCAAAATTTAGTCTGTTCCTAAAACTGCTGGATGCTTGACCCCACACTTTATATCTGCTTTAAATTGGGAGAAGACTCATGTTTTCCCACCTCATGGCAGATGTTGTTGGTGTCCCGCCCATCACTTACTGTCACAGGTGTAGTGTACATTAATACTCTATATATCAGATACAAATTATACCTTCCTCCTCCATTACAACCAATGCACATTATAATGAAAAACAAGCCATAAAATATGTTAAATGCATAATTAATAAAGCAGAGCTTATGAAAATAAAAGCAATAAACAACACAATTAAAAAATTATTACTTATCCCTTGAAGAATTGCCCAAGGGGGGTTTGGTGATAAGAAAAGGCAAATGGAGGCTATAGTCACTGTGGCTGTTACATAATAGTAAAGATGAGAGGTTCGACTTGGTGGAAGAGTGAGTAAAATAGTAAATGCCTGATTTGCCCATGTTCAAATTTGAGAAACTGATGGGCAGTCTTTACTCTTGGAGTTTGTAATTCATGAGGTAGATAGATACCTGTAAATTAACATCCAAAGTCACAGAACATGAAATGAGAATAAACAAATCTAAATGTAAGCTTTTATTTCATTTTATTTTTTTATTTATTTATGTTTTTGCTTATACTTATGCTGCTAATGAGAGCAAGATATTGGACTTACATACTTGCAATTTTTAATATAGTACCTCTGCCTATGTGCTAATGGTGCTTATTTATACAATCATCAAATCTGAATAACTTATAATTTCTTTTAAAACTTTGGTCTTGAGTATTTCATTGTGATTTTCCTCTTCTTAGAAAGTATTTTCACTTAATGATATTGGGAAAAAGTAGCAATAATTCACATTATGTTTAAATACCATAAACACAAAATTATGTCTTTTTTTCTGAGTGTGTATCTTTATTTTTTTAATATAATTTATTAGCAAATTGGCTAACATACAGTGTATACAGTGTGCTCTTGGTTTTGGGGGTAGATTCCCGTGATTCTTCACTTACATACAACCCCCAGTGCTCATCCCAACAAATGCCCTCCTCAATGCCCATCACCCATTTTCCCCTCTCCTTTATCCCCCAATCAACCCTCAGTTTGTTCTTTATATTTAAGAGTCTCTTTGAGTGCCTGGGTGGCTCAGTCAGTTGAGCATCTGACTTTAGTTTAGGTCATGATCTCACAGTTCATGGGTTCGAGCCCCGCGTCAGGCTCTGTGCTGACAGCTCAGAGCCTGGAGCCTGCTTTGGATTCTGTGTCTCCCTCTCTATCTGCCAATCTCCTGCTTACACACACACACACACACACACACACACACACACACACACACACATATACTCTNCCCCCCCCCCCGCAGAGGACACTTGAGATATTACTGTAGAGTGATTCACATTCTATTGCCAGGATTTGCATGACTTATATGTTACAGTAGCACACACATACAGGTTTTGCTTGCTGTTTTAGATTGAATGATGAAGTTCACATTCAAAATCTGCAAGTCATCATAGCAAGTATTTGTATACTCGGAGTATAAAATTTTAGTTAGGGATACCTGTACATTTCATTATATCTTCAATTATCAGTCTATTCCATCAGGTTCTATGTTGTCGTCCATGAATTTTAAGACTTCATTTCCATAGTGGTACCATTTATTCTACTAATGACTCAGAACCATGTGTGGCTTTATTTTATACTCTCTCTTGCATCATCAGGTCTGGAAGACTGGAAACTATACTTCCCATGATTTCTTGCCAGCAGATTTTGGTACTGCTAATATAAAAGACAAAGGCGTGTTATTTGATAGATAGGAGAGAGTCACAAGTTGTTTTGGGGAAGAGCAGCCAAAGCAGACTACTGCAGTCTTATGAGAGTTGGTTTCTGCAACAACAGTAGCAACTGTGTGGGAGAAGCATCAGAAAACTGTGGGTGTTTGCAGCAGTTAGTGTTTGTTTAGCAGTTTAGCAGTTAGTATTTGCATCTGTGTGGCTTCTCGTAGCTGTAGCAGCAAATTAGGGTCCATGCCCTGCTGCAATGATAGCAGCCTCCTGCAGTTCATGAGTTTGGGGGAAGATATCACCACCATCCTCCCCCTTTTTTTTTTTATTCCTCCAGACCTTTCAAAAATGTTATCTAATTCTCTGTATTAAATTTATCTTCCTTGAAATATCTATAGTCATTTCTGTTTTCTCGGCCAAAGCCTGACTCATGCAATTGTTTAATGTTGGGTCCCTGGGATCTTGGACATAGAATAATGCTCAATTAATACTTTAAAAATCAATGTAGGAAAGAACGAATGTTTTCAAGTTAGTGAGTTATCTTGCTAAGACTTGAATTCAAGTCTTATACACATCTCTTGCTCTTTCAAATATTCCACATTAAGTTTCAAAAAAAGAATATTAATGTGACTCTGCTTAGCCCCTTGCAGATTCTAGTTTGGACATCAAAAGGATTGACAAAGAGTTTGGAGAAGTCCTACAAAGAAATCCCAGACATAGACATGGGGTTGACTATGCAAATATTTACATTTGCAAATACATATTGAGTTGAATTGTCCTATTCATGCAAATATTGGTCTTTTTTATTAAGTTTTATATTTTCTTTAAGTCTACTTACCATCTAAATGTGTAAAATTGTCATTCACACACACACACGTATATAGTATATGCTAAAAAATATCATATATAGTGTTTCATAAACCTTGAAAATTGTAGTCTTCTTTCAGATTAGGAGACTTATTTTAGGTAATCAGCAATGTAATCTCATCCCAAGTGATTCCAGGAAGTAGGAATGGAGTTTAGGGATGAAGGTATGGGGAGAAAAAATATCAACTTAACCAACTTAAATTGTTTGTAGAATGGAGATAGTATGTAAGAACACACATAAAGGGACATCTGGGTGGCTCAGTCAGCTATGTGTCTGACTCAGTTTCAGCTCAGGTCATGATCTCACAGTTTGTGGGTTCGAGCCCCACATAGAGCTCTTTGCTGACAGTGTGGAGCCTGCTTGGGAGTCTCTCTCTCCCCCCACTCTGTCCCTACCCTGTTAGCTCTCTCTCACTCTTAAAATTAAACTAAAACGTTAAAAATTATTTTTAGGAGCTCCTGGGTGGCTCAGTTGGTTAAGTGTCTGACTTCAGCTCAGGTCATGATGTTGCTGTTTGTGGATTCAAGCCCCCTCATGGGGCTGTGTACTGACAGCTCAGAGCCTGGAGTCTGCTTCAGATTCTGTGTCTCCCTCTCTACTCCTCCCTCATTTACACTCTGTCTCTCTCTCAAAAATAAACATTTAAAAAAATTTTAAACACACACAAGTACATATATAGTGAAGAAATATATTAAATTCCATTTTGTTTTATACCACTGACCTCAATACACATGTAGTGGAAAATCCATGTTGATGGTGATATACCAAGACTAGACAGGAAGGAAGACTCCTGCTTATACTCAGAGGAAGATGTTTTAAGGTGGAAAGAGAGAGAGAAAGACCAAAGCAGTGACCCAAGAAGACATTTGTAGGCACAAGCTACAATATCAGCTGCAAGAGTGATTGGAGTAATTCTGTCTCCAGTCTGGACCTTTGGTTCAATTCAGCCAAACAAATGCACACACTATGAGCCCAGTGACGGATACAGGGAAGACCTGGGTGCCTCAAAGATATTTGATGTAATCATGCCAACTTACTACTTGTAGTCTCTGTTTGCCCTTATTTAGATTCATTTCATGCCCAACATCTGTCTCTGAACTTCTTAAATTTACATTTCTCCTTATAAGACTTTGGTCTTGGGATTTGCTTCTGATTCCTTCAGTTACTGACTTGTGGCTCCAACTGAAGAATGGCTTGGATTAACTTTGGTTTAAGCACAATGCCAGCAGGCACTGCAGTTTCTAATGGTGAACCCACCATTGTCTGGTCTTCCTCATCTCTCAGTATTGAGGCAGGAGTAGAAGGCAGGAGTTTAGGCAGGTGGAAGGAAAGATATTGTGTAATGTACCACAATTAGGCAGGACCTTATAAATAAATGGCTAAGGAACATAATAGTATAAAATATATGAAATTGTTCATTCTTTCTGCTTTTGCTGTAATATTTATAAAGGCTTTGCCAGAAATTTGAGGAAATGTTACAGCCTTTGTGGGGAAGGGTCAACTGGTCTCTTGTCATCTACTTGCTGGCCATTCTTCACCACCCCCCACCAACCCAAGGCTGAACTCTGACTCTCATAGAAGATTTACAGTATACTTCTCTGAGAATGACAATTTCCAGCATGCACAATTATCTTCAATGGAAAGAAAAGGCCTACAGGTCTATGTGGAAAGGCTTAAGTTCTTAGCTTTCCCTTTAGAAGTGGTTGCAATTCTACCTCACAATGCATGTGAACAGAGGTAATGCAAGAAACTACCCCACAAAATATTCAAAGTTTAATTCTTTGACAAATAGAATATTCCTCTTTTCAATTTGGCTAAAGAACAATTTTAGAAATGCCAGGTCTTATTAAATCACCTCTTAAATAACTTAAATTTAACTTAAGAGTATAGGCTCTTAGCCCATAACTCAATAAAATGGTGCCTACGGGGATGGAATGGGGGCTATAAGGGAGAAGAAGGTTTATAGGATGAAAGAAAAGTTGCTAAGTGAAACAGAAATCTGTATATGCTGTTTGAGTCTTTACCACATTTATTAGTGGGTGGGTCATTGCATGAGATAAATGGTTTGACCCAGACTAACTAGGACAATAAAACCCATTATTGAGGACATGGATTCGTGCAATTAATTAGCAAAAGTGTATTGAGTACCTAATGCACAGCATGAGCTCTGCTAGTGAAAGACTATTATACATACACATAAAGTAGGTAAAAAGATCTTCAAAAAGAAATGTAACTAGAAACATGCTACCCCCTTCCCATAGATGACAATTGGAATAAGGTATAAATCCCTTGTCTGGGCCCATGAAACCCTATAGGATCCAATCTAGCCATATTTTCAGCTTTATATCCTACCTCTGCTTCTCTTTTTTACTATGTTCAAACTAGGCTGGCTTTTTGACTTAGTTCTAGCTCCTTAGACAACAGAGTCAGGCAAAAACTTATGCAGCAAAGCTTCATTTGAGTGTGTTCTCCCAGGGAAGCAAGAGTGAGAAAAACATGAGTCATGAAGTGGGAAAGAAGGAAGAACAACTCAAAATGGCATATGACAAAGCTGGCCAAAGAGCCACATCATGCTGAGGCCTGATATATTCTTTGGAATTCTCCAGAGAAACAGAACCCATAGGTCCAGGAGGAGATTTTTTTAAGATGTTGACCCACAACATTTTGGAGGATGAAAAGTCCCAAGCTTCCATTTGCAAGGTGAAGATGCTGGAAGGTGACTGTTGCAGGCCTGAAAACCAGAGGGCTGCTGGTATAGATCCCAATCCCAGTCTTCAGGCCTGGAAACCAGGAGTGCTAAGAGCAAGAGAAGATTGATATCTCAGCTCGAGCAGAAGACAGTGATCAAATTCAACCTCAGTGGATTGGGTGATGCCTACCCACATGGGGAGGGCAATCTGCTCTATTGAGTCCACTATTCAATGACTTATCACTTGGGGAAACATCCTTACAGATAAACCCAGAGCTAATATTAAACCATATACCCGATCATCCTGTGGCCCAGTCAAATTGACACTAAAAATTAACCATCACACCCACGGACAAGGGAAGCCGAACAGATCTGGGGCAACTCACAGGCTGGGTGCAGTGTATCTGCTCTCTGTTCTTGGCACATGCCTCGCTCATTCTCAACTCAGGATTTCTACACAGGGTCCTACGTATAGGACACTAGCTGTGCCCTCTTGTGGGAAGACTGTTCCCCTGGATCATCTCACCCTTGGGTCTCAGTCACTTCCTCAGACAGGCCCTCCCTGTCCACTCCACTACATTAGCATCTTCTCTCCAGGCCTCTCTGTATCCTATTCCATTGTTTTCTTTTTATTTTAATTTTCATAAAATTTGTCACTACCTAAAATTATTTTGCTGGGGTGCCTTGGTGGCTCAGGTCACGATCTCACGGTTTGTGGGTGACAGCTCAGAGCCTGGAGCCTGCTCCGGATTCTGTGTCTCCCTTTCTCTCTGCCCCTCCCTGCTCGTACACTGTCTGTCTGTCTCTATTTCCCTCAAAAATACATACAAGTGAAAAAATAAAAAGTAACAGAATAAAATAAAATGAAATTATTTTGTTAAATAGTTTTATGATTAGTATCTGCCTCCCTCCAAATATAAGTTCCATAAGGTATGGAATTTATCTGTCTTGTCCATTGTCATATTCCCATACTCTAAAATAAAATTTTAGATAGAGTATGTAAATATTTATTTATTGTAGCGAGGATAGAGGAAAAAGAAAACAAAAGGGGCAGTCTCCACCGAGAATGAATCCTAGATGCTTTGTGGGAGATAGATAACCATTCAATATCAAAATACTGTGAGAAATGCCCAGTTTGAAATGAATTCAGGATGACAAAGATCATGGCAGAGGTACCATTTCAGACTGAGTGGAGAGATCCCACTACATGACACCTAGAGGGAGTCAGCCAATCAGGTGTGGCCAAGAAACTTGCAGCCACTCCTTCAAAACCAAGGCAAAGATTACTGTTCTAAATTCTACCTGAGCCTGAATCCCCTTCTAGCACTAGTTCTGTGATCCCAGATTAAATACATAAACACTCTATGTCTCAGTGCCCTCATCAATAAATGGGCATGATATTAATAGTCTTCCAAGGCTTAAGTTGAAGAATAAATGAGAACATACACACACCCTGCTTAGTTCAATACCTGGCCCATTTGGATATGTCCAATGCATGTTATGGATAGCATTAAGACTATGGGTTATTACTTTCTGGAATTTGGATTTTTTTTTAATAACCCCAAGCATTGAGATGCCTTTGGTGTACATTGATGAGCAAAACCGACTGAGTTCCTTCCTCACAGACCTGTTGCAAGCAGGTAACAAACAAACAAACATATCATTTAAAAGTCCTTTAAAAATGTGAGTTGTCATGAAGCAAAGAAACAGGGATGAAGAATACCCAGGGAACAGTCACCTAAAGCTTACTGAGAAGATGACATTTAAGCTGAAATTTGAAGGATGAGCAGGAGCCAGTCATACAAAAGGACAGTACAGAAGAATCTAGTACAAAGGTTGTGAGTTTTGAAGGTAGAGAGGGAGAGCTGGGTCTGAGGCTATTGGTGGGGAGATCTGAGATTAAGCTGGAGAGGTGAGCAGAAACAGATCCTGTTGGGCATGGAAGGGCTAATGTAAAGGGTTTGGATTTACTTTAAAGCATGATGGAAGTTCATTAGATGGGTGTAAGCAGGGAAGAGCAAGACCTAATCACATTTTTAAAATACTCCTCTGTCCCCTGTGTGGAGAATGGATGGGGGATGGCCAAAAGTGGAAGCAGAGTCCAATTAATGGGCATGAAGTGCAGCCCCAGGATCTGGAGGTTGACATCAGAAGACATTTGTCATTCATATGATTTCTTTGGAACCTCGTGAGATTTGCATTTCCTTTCCTGTGACTCCTGCAGTGCATGTAAGCAGCAAGGGTTGGACGACTGTACTCTAGCAACCTTAGGGAGGTCCATACTACACACCTCAGTGAATCTTCTTTGGGACATTCACAGACACTGATTTTTATGACCTTCTTGACTTTTAATCGCAAATTGCCAAGTCTTAATGCTTTGTAGTCACGGTGGTCAACTGCCTTCGTGGTCAAAGTGATTAATCTGTTTAATTATCAGGTAACTCTGGTTAGGTTTTATAGCAACCCTCTGTGTCATCCCCTCCCATAAAACTTCACCTGAGTCCAATGACAGAGAGGACCTGGTTAAAGCCCAGAAGCTCTTCATCAAATTGTAGTACTTCTTCAAAGGGAAGCTAATGGCTTAATGTCGAGACTCTCAAATATCAGTTGAAATAAATTGAAAGCACATTATCTCCTGTGATCCTATAAATTATATATATATATTGCAAAATAGTTTTTAAACATACTTATCAGGGTGCCTGGGTGGCTTAGTCAGTTGAGCTTCCACCTTCGGCTCAGGTCATGACCACACAGTTCGTGAGTTCAAGCCCCACGTCAGGCACTGTGCTGACAGCTCAGAGCCTGGGTCCTGCTTTGGATTCTGTGTCTCCCTCTCTCTCTGCCCCTCCCCCACTCATTCTTTTTCTCTCTCTGTCTCAAAAAATAAACATTAAAAAATAAAATAAAATACTTGCCAATTGCCAAAACATTTCAACTGTTAAAATATCATTATCCAAAGATTAAGTTAAAATCAAATCATTGCTATCATCATTATTTTATAACATAGCATCAAAAATAATAGTTAACACCCACCAAGATTCTATCATGTGCTCTAGACTATGCTAAGAATTCTGCCCATTGATCTCATTTAATTTTTATATCAACATTGTTAAGTAAATGCTGTTATCCCTCATTTTGTTTTTTCTTAGTGAGGAAACTAATATTCAGCAAGGTCATACAATTTCTGTGGTGTTGCCTAGCTAGGACGTCAAGTGGATGTTCAAATTCAGGTAGTTATGACTTCAATGGCCATTATTAATGACTATTCAATTGATTTCACTGCACTTCATTCCAGGTGTATAGTATAGAATCAAAGTGGTGTGTGTGTGTGTGTGTGTGTGTGTGTGTGTGTGTGTGTGTGTATGAGTGGCACAGATCTCAATTTAGGAAATGCCTCCAATGAAATTGCCTTCTTGATCTCTGTTTCCCTCCATCGTATAAAGTGATGGGTTGAATGAAAAGATGTCTAGTGTTCCAATTCTGGATTGGACCAAAGTTTTTTCTTTTTCTCCTCACCCCTATAGTTTCCACTATCCACAATGCTTTGGGCAAATATGCTTTATGCACCATTTTCTAAACAGTTGGACAGAGGCCAGCATGTCATCCATACATAGTTCTTGACTGAAACACTGGAATAGCAAGGGCATGTTTCCATCTACTCACATGTCTGGGTGGCTGCAAATCAGATCTTGGTCTCTGGGTGTGGCCCTGAGTAGCTCACTTGAAAACCTAGAAAAGAATTGTTCCCTGGGTATATAGTTCACCATACTCTGAACAGCATCAAGTTACTTTGACTACTACATCTGGACAAGATGTCTTCTAAAATTGGTCTTTGTGTTTCTTTTCTCAAAAATGAAAATGTTTCTTCAAAAGAAATAGAATCAGGATCTAGTAGAGATATCTGGACTCCATGTTCATTGCAGCAGTATTAATGCTAGACAACATCTAGAGGACATTAGGCTAAGTGACTGAGGCAGTCACAAAAGGACAAGTACTTCATGATTCCATTTATAGGAACTATCTAAAATATTCAAACTTGGGACACCTGAGTGGCTCAGTCAGTTAAGCGTCTGACTACAGCTCAATTCATGATCTCTCTGTTCACGAGTTCGAGCCCTACATCAAGCTCTGTGCTGGCAGCTTGGAGCCTGGAGCCTTTTTCAGATTCTGTGTCTTCCTCTTTCTCTGCCCCGCCCTTGCTTGCAATGTTTGTCTCTCTCTCAAAAATAAATAAACATTTAAAAAAAGATTTAAAATACTCAAACTTATAGAAGTAGACAATAGAATGATGATTGCAGAAATGATGGGGAAGAGGAAATGATTTTTTAAATGTTTATTTGTTTTTGAGAGAGAAAAGAGGAAGAGAGCATGCACAGGCATGAGCAGTGAGGGGCAGAGAAGGAGGGAGAGAGAGAGAACCTGAACCAGGGGAATCTCAAACACAGGATACTTGAGATCATGAGCTGAGCCAAAATCGAGACTCAGATGTTTAACCTTAGACTGAGCCATTGAGGTGCCCCAATTGTTGTTTAATGTGTATAAAGTTTCAGATACGCAAAGTGAGTAAGTTCTCGAAATCTGTTCTCCAATCTGGTACTTAAAGTTAACAATACAATGCTGTGTACTTTAAAATATGTTAGAAGGATAGCTCTCATTATAAGTGTTCTTACCACACACATACATGCAAAAGAGAAAAGAACACAGGGAAATTTTTGGAGGTGATGGATATGTTTAGAACCTTGATTGTGGAGGTGGTTCATGGGTACATGTACAGGTCCAAACTCCTCCAGACATATACTTTAAAGTATTTAATTTAAATGCGTGCAACTTTTATCAACTATACCTTAATAAAACTGAAAAGTTAATCTGCAGGGTGATGGCCCAGAAACAGACTTGTGCCTGAGAGAAGCATTGGGAGCAAGGGGACTTCTTACCCAACTTCCAGTCTGTCCATTCTTGCTGGGCTAAGGTCCTGAGGAGAGCTGGAGATAGCTTCTTCAGATCTGTCATCAAACACTCTGCCTTCATCTACTGATACTGTCCACATGCATTCTGTTTTCAAGTCATTTTCAACTCATTTATGATACCTCTCATTACTTAAGTTCTTCGTTGGTCTGAACCAAACTTCTTTCTCCCTAGAAGATATCTCTCACCCCTTCCATTTTCAACTGTATCTTTCTCCTGTGCATTCCTCAAAACTCAAGCTTCTCTCCTTAAAATATTAACTTGAAGAGCCTCTCTGCTCTTATAAGTCTCCTCTCCTCCTCTTCCCTGTCCATTCATTCAATATACATGCAGGAGACTAGGTTATGTTCTAGAGCGATTGTTATGTCGAGAAACACTAACATGCATTGGTGTGCTGATAAATGTTTATAACAACTGGCACTCAAAGAAAAAAAGGGGAAAAAAGCCCTGATTTGTATAACTTGCAAATTTCAATGGTAAAATGCTTCCACTAGGGCTAATTATGAGCTACCAATCTGACTTCATCTAACATGAAGTTGGGAAGACATATACACAATGGGCTGTTAGAGCAAGCACACGATAGACCACTACCGCTAAAATGTATGTTCTGTCATTGCCCATAAACCCAAATACACTTAAGTCAATATTGATGATGTGTAAGTATGAAAATCACAATCCTCTTAAATCCACATATCTCAGGTAGCATATTACTTCTGAACATGCATGACTGCAGCTGAGAAGTCTGGTTAATTCCCAGCTCCTCCTCACCTACCTGGACACTGTAAACATTAGCCAGGGGTCTGAGGGAGTAGCCACCTTTTCTGAGATCTTCTCTTCCTTCCTTAGACAGGGTCTAGGTCATGCTGTGAGCAGAGCTCTTGGTGTCCCTGTCTACCTCTTACAGATTGCTCTTTGAAGCATGCAGAGACTAATTTTCGTGCACAAACATAACTCAATATCTATTGTTCTATTTGTATTTCTTATTGTTGTTACAGAAACTTGTACAAAATAGGAATGTTTGAACTACTGGGAGTTCCTAATCTAGTCTCTGAAAGCTTGCTATTCTGATGATGAGGGTGACACTGAAGTGCTTTCTTGTCATGTGTAGACTAATGTGATCATTCAGGCAAAATGCTGCTGGGAAACTCTACTTTTTTATTTAGGAGGTAAAATAGCTGTTTTCTGTTTTTCTAAATACCTCTTTAGCCCAGCACCTGAAGTTATAAAGTTTTTACCTATTAGCTTGGTGAGAATTCTCATGTTACCCATTATGTCTATTTTTTTTTAATGTTTATTTATTTATTTTGAGAGAGAGGGTGTATGCAGAGGTGGGGCAGAGAATGAGGGAGAGAGAGAATCCCAAGCAGCCTCCACTAAGCACCAAGGCCAATACAGTGCTCAGACTCACGAACTGTGAGATCATAACCTGAGCCAAAATTTAGAGTCAGACACTTAGCTGACTTAACCACCCAAGTGCCTCTATTTCTATGTTTTTTATAATATGACTTTCACTTTTCCTGTATCTATGCTCTTCTATGTCATTAAGTTACAGTACATATTTTTTTTACAAATAGTTTATTGTCAAGTTGGTTTCCATATAACACCCGGTGCTCATCCCCACAAGTGCCCTCCTCCATGCCCATCTCCCCCCTCACCCCTCACACCCTTAAGTTGATCCTGAGAAACTTCATCTAAGAATGTTCCCAAATTCTCCCAGAGATCATTCTCAACATACTGATAGATGCTTTTCATCTTGAGAATAATAAATAGTTTTGTCAGATGTAGGGGGAAAAAGTAAAACTCTTTGCAGCCAGATTGAAAATCTGAGGTCACAATCCATCATTGTCCCTTCCCATTTGCAGCTTTATCAGAGACACACACCCATTTTCAGCTTACAGACCTTATCCTAGGAAGTCGACCTACATAAGTCCCAGGAACGCTTAACACTTACAGCGAGTTTCTCATACTTACAGCTATATACCGTCTGTGCACACACCTCTGTTTTGTCTGCTTTTGTCACCAGGATGGAGTAGAGATGATTATCTCTATTCTATCCCCTAACTCAGTCCCCAGACTAGCCCTACCTCTCCACAGCTAACATCCAGACTTGAGATGGGTCTTCATTCTGTTGTTATTAGGTCTCTCTGACTCCAATAACATCCCTGCTTCAGTCCATGAGCCTGTCAGCTGACAAAATGATTTTATAAAGCACAAATCGGATCCGTTTTTTCCTCTGTTTACATTCTATTTACAGAACGCCCTCCACTCCCAGGATAAAATCCAGACTTCATAGCTGAGGTCTCAAAATGTCTGCCTCGGGTCATTCACATATGCAGGGCTCGTAACCCATGTATGTGACTGTCCACAGAGGGTCTCGGTCCTGAGGAGAGGGCAGAAGAGAAGGAAGTGCAGACAGAAGATGCAGAGAAGGGAGAAGAGACCTCAGCGGGGTTTTAGAAAGTGGGTGAGGAGAGGCATGTGTGACACTACGTCCGAGTGTGTTCCTACAGGTGCAGAAAGGAGCAGTGCAGGGTGGGGAGGGGAGAGAGAGGGAGAATATGTGTGCGTACCCGCTTGCATACTTGGTGAAAAGTGGTGTGAAATCACTTCTGTTGAACTACAGAATGAGTAAAGGGAGGGAGAAAGGCGGGTCCCTCAGTCAGAAGACACTGGAAGGCTCAGTTAATCACTTTGGCCTATTAACTCTGGAGCGCTATTAACCTGCATCAGCTTGACGGCTGTTTATTTTATTTAATATTTTATTCTTTGATTTTTAAAAACTTGTCCCTAGAGTGATAGTGATGAGAGGACAAGAGTGTAATCAGGAGTGTAGAATCCGAGCTATGAGGCCAGGAAGAGGTGGTGTGAAGCTTGCTCTTACACACGGAATGGTTATCCAGTCTCTGTTCTGAAATGAGTAGAGAAGATAAACGTGGTATCATCCATTACTGCAGACCTGTTTGTAAACCGCGAATTTTATCTCTCACATAATCCCATTTTGCAGATGGAAAACCTGAGTCACAGAGAAGGCAAGTAAATTAGCTGCTAGCAGAAGGGAACAGTCCTGAGTCTCCAGAGACAGGAAGCTCTGTGGAGAAGGAGAGGGGGCAAGGGAGTACAAAATTCTCAAGGTGCAGGAGAACCCCTTTCAGGGACCGTCTGAGGTGTGAGTGAGCGCCTATCACCTCCAGAGAATGGTTGAAACATTACCTGCAAAGAAACTTAAGGAAGATCAATTTTGTTTGTTCATATTTCCCACATGGTTGCCTCAGCTCCCCACCCTTCCCCTTGAGCCTCCATTCCCTTCACTTTTGTGCTTCTTTTTGCTTCTCCCCATTGTTCTTTCTTTCTCTAGCGAATTCCTTCTCTTATTCTTTTATAACATGGTAATATTTAAAGTATTATTAAGTGTGATTTTTTAGTCTTTGAAAGTCTTACTGTTCCTCAGCCCCATCTATCGAAACAGAGGGTATTGTTGATCAGGGGAAGCAGCAAATCTAGATGAGAAAAAGTGTCTTATTTAGGGGCACTTGGGTGGCCCAGTGAGTTAAGCATCTGACTTCGGCAAAGGTCATTATCTCATGTTTCATGAGTTTTCACCCCACATTGGGCTATCTGCTATCAGCACAGAGTTCGCCTTAGATCCTCTGTCTCCCCCCCGCCCCTCCCTGGCATGCATACAGCACCCTCTCTCTCAAAAAAATAAACATTTTTTTAAAGGGAGGCTTATTTAGTCTTTCACTTTTAAAAATAAGCTCTTGAAATGCATTCAAGGACCAACACTGTGCAAACAACAATGCTTTTTGCTTAGAAGAGTAAGACTCTTTTGAAAGATATCAGAGTTTTCTCAACCTCAAAAGCTTTCTTTTAAATTTCTCAGGCTGGCTAATGAAGAACAGAGTCTTCTTATCATACAATAGGACAGAAGGAGGATTTGCACCAAGGCAAGTTCTTTTTACACAAAAGAGTAACACTCCTTCTGGGCATGGTAGGCATGTTTGCAGAGTCAGAAGGTCCACAGCTAGAGGGAAGTTACTGCCTGCTCCCTGAGGTGGACCCACTCCCCATAAATTCTGAGCCTTGTCCAAGATGTCAGAAAGTCTTGCTTTGAGAAAGAGTCTGGAAGGAGAGAGAGAGTCTGCCCTCATCTCTTTTGAAATGCTCAGGGAACAGGGAAACACCTGTGGTAAGCCCAAGAAGTCCTGAGCTGACATGGGATGGCCTCAGTTAAGTTAGAATGGTGCAGTGGCTTGTTTTGACAGAAAGAAGCCAGAGGTTCCTCTTCTGATTTCTAAGATCATCTTCCAAGACTGCATCTATTGCAGACTCCGCTTCTGCCTCTTCTTCCATTTTAAAGACTCTCCTGATTATATGAAGCCCCGCCCCCCCCAAGTAATTCAGGATAATCTCCTCCAACATCTCAAGGTCAACTGATTAGCAGCCTTTATTCCATATGCAATTTTAACTCCTTCTGCCTTGTGAAGTAGCATGGTCACAGGCTCTGATGTCTAGGAGGTGGACATCTTTGGAAGAGCCATCTTCTCTGTCTACCTCAGGGGACTGAGGCGGTTACTTACACACAAGGCACTACTTGTATCACCAGCAGAGCCAGCAGGTACCTAGAAACAGGATTCAGATAAGAGATATGCATCCATGTCCTATAAGCTTCCTATGCTGGGAGAAGGAGAAGAATGAGGGAGGTAGAAAAAGTTGTGAACAGACAGAATTAACCTGAAGAGAGTCTATGATTTAAACAAGAAGAGACAGATAACCTTAAAATGATAAGATTGCAATTTTTTGCTGACATCAGTGGAACCAGAGGGCTTATTACCAAGTTGCTTAAGTTACAGAAAATTACAGGCACACGTATGAGAATAGCAGTCTATAAATTTCCATGTTCCCACACTTAAAGAGTTTTATATTTTCTTTCTGCTGCCACCTCTTTTACTTGACTTTTTTCTCCTCTCTCCTCAGTGTTTCTCCTGTTCTGCCGCTCCAAACCCCTTTGATTCTGTTTTACTCTTTCACCATCTTCCTATTTAATTCCCTCTCTTTCCAATTGCATAACCTCTCTTTTCCCTCCTGTCATTCTATTCCTTCTCTGTCCTTACATCTAACCTGGTTACAAGAAAAGAGAAGAGAGGTGACACCATGTCTTATTCATATTTTTGTCCTCAGTACTTAGCACAGGGCCTGGAAGATAGCATATGCCCAGTGACTATTTACTGAATAAATGAATAAATAAATCTTCAGCCATGCAGTAAGAAAGGGGCACTGCAAGGCATCAAAGAGCACTGCTAGCCTTCTGGAAACACAGAGAATAGCCAGGGTGCATTAAAAATAATGTTAATTATGTCTGCTTTTAATGATCCCAGTGTCTCCAGCTGTCAAGTGAATTATCACCTTTTAAACACGCGATTTGGAAAAAGCTTTAAATTATAACCAGAAGATGGCAAAGGAGTCAGAGTAATTGGAATTAAATTTATATGGAAGAGTTTTCCTTTTTACTGTTGTTTAAATAGGCTCAAATAAATTGAAATAGCAAGAAACTTCCAAATGGATAAAGGTAACAAAATGTGATTGCCTTGCTCAAAGCTAAGGTCTGGGATGAACTGACCAGGAAAGAATTATCCTCAGAGCCAGCGAGTCAGAATGCTCGGAAATCATAGGATAAGCAGGTTTCTCCTTCAGATAGATAATAACCTGTTCTGAAAACAGCACACCATTCCCTGAAGGGTGGGTGATAGCTCCAAATTATAGGAGCATCCAAATTATGGGCTAAATACCACTCAGTGATGGTGTTCCTGAAAATGTCACTTAAAAGAAAGGTATTTCAATTCCATGAAAGTTTGTGTGAAAAACACTGTCCAAATGAGACTCAACTTGGGAAAGCAGCAATATTGCACTAAAGAGAAAAGGGAACAACCCCTGAGTAGGGCAGGGAGCCAGTAAAGCAAGGGAAAACCCTTCCTTGCAGTTGAGATCAGCTCCTGGAGTTACCTGGCCACAGGTGAGTAGGTAAGTAGAAAGCATGAAGGCAGCTGGGCAAGAAGATATAAGTGAGTTGTTGTTTTCTCAGTTGACACAGAAGACAGTGTATCACATACATTGTTTTCTTTCATCTTTTCTACATATTTCCAACATTGATATGCACTATGCTCATTTTTTTCAGAGAAGGAAACCAAAATTGATAATTTTTTCAGTAACTTGTATACACATGTATACAACTTAATGGTGGAGCTGGCACTTGAACATGAATCTGTATCACTAAGCCTGTGTACTTAGTCACTGTGTTACATGAGGAAATGCTGTGCTTCCTCTGTACAATCATTTTTAAAATTTATTTGTTTGCTGTTACCTGTGACTGTACAGGTTATATACTGGCCCACGTAGAATTTACATGTGTCCACTGGAGCCATAAATTAAAGCACAAATCATCCCAGTGACAAAGAATGGTCAGAAAACCAGGATCAGTCACAAACATGACCGTCATTACAATTGCCTTCTGACATCCAGAAAGCTTGTCATGGGGCATCGTCAGATCGTGGAATCTGGCCACTGCCTCTTGCAAATTTTTCTTGATAGCTCCAAAGCAGGACATTGAAAACAAAGAGCAAGAGAGGAAAAAGATACCTCCTGAAAACAGCCGAGAGCCGTAGAAAAAAATAGTCTCTTACTGACTTTTGCTTTCCAAATAGTAGGCATATACATGCAAGCTCTAACTTGCATGAGAATCCTAGCTGTGAGGGAATCTTGGAAATGTTGGTTTTAATCTTTTCAGACTATCAGATTTTTAAAAATACACAATAGAAGGAGGTGAGAATGGATGCTGAGTGCCAGTTTTATAGTTTTATGTATCCAACTTATGACAAAATAACAAATTTTGTTTTCCTGTCTCTATTCTGCAAGAATGGAGAGATTAGAGGATGAGAATGTTGGCTGATATGACAAGTATAGTGTCTTTCTTATAACATGATAAATGTCATCCAAAGAATTACTTTCAGGACCTTCACAGGAGCCAACTGAGAAAAGTTTTACCATTTCTCACTGGGTTTGAACTTAGAAGCACGTGGCCTTAAGTCCTTCTGGCAGCCATATTGCAATCTCAAAAGGAAGCAAAGCTAAGAAATTGAGAGAAAGTAACAATCCAGAATCACATTATTCAAGTCCCTTTTTCTCACACACTCGGGGTCACATCTATTCTACTATTTGTAAGTTAATGAAGGCGATTAAAAAAAACTCAGCCTTGCTACTTGCCACCTTCAACCAAAAAAAAAAAAAATCTTCACTGGTATGCTTCTCATAATGTTAAAAGAAGAGGCCTCAGTTCTTCCGATCACCAATTATAATACAGAGTAAAGATAATGTTAAGTCCAGGGATAGGATAATCACTCCAATGATTTAATCTTGAAAATAAGACAAGGTAAACCTAAATGGATCTAATGTGTAAGAAAGTTAGATAGCTAGATTGGCATACAGAGCAAGGTTCTGTTTACAGGGCTCCTGCCTTGGGAAGAAAAAGAAACTAGGACTTAAAGTCCGAGTCTCAAAGGAGCTGATGGACTAGAATTCTCAAATAGGATTATTCACCAGCATTTATTTTGTTTCCCCTTCTAGGCACACAGAAGATAGTATTTCTCAGCTACCTTGCAGCTGGTTAGAACATGAGAATAGTTTCAGTTAATAAAATATGATCATAAGTGACAAGCATCACTTCTGAGCAGAGACCTAGAAAAGCATTTGCATACTTCTCTAGTATCTTTCTCTGACTGAAAAAAACATAGATTCTACATGGCACAGTTTCAAGATAATAGAGCTTTTGTAGTTCTTTGAATCAAGAGCCATTATCAACCTATCTGAATCATGTGTTCTGAGCAAAAACTCAAATTTTATAGTGTTAAGACACTGAGATGATGAGGGAGAGATTAGTGTTTCTGCAGCATTAGCTACCCTATACTGGCTAATATTGTGGTACTAGTATGAAATGAGAAATCTCTCATCCCATCACCTTTGTAGAGGAGCAATGTTTCGAGGGCAGACCTAGATCAGACATGGCTATTTGTGCTGACCATGGAACAAGTTAGAGAGTTGTTGAGACCAAGTAAAACACAGTAGTATCTTAGAATGATCTTCAATGAAGGTGAAGGGACATGGTGGTGTAATGAACAGTAGACATCAGATCAAGATCAAGTATAATTTCAAATACTAGCTTTGCTACCTAATAGCTGAGTCCTATCCTATCACATTTTAAATATTTCTCAGCCTCAATTTATTCATCTATGAGACAGAAATAAAACTGTCCTTCTTATAAGAGTATTGTGAAATTGACTTAGAACACATGTAAAATATGGTAGGTAGTCAATAAATGCCCTTTTTCAGATAAAGGAACCACTATTGTTCATAAAAAGTGAAACTAATTAATCAGAGTCAAACAGTGATTTACTGAAAAGTCAGTAATAGAACCCAGATGCCCTGATTCCCAACCCCAGAGCACCTATGCTGTTCTCTATAGCCTACCTCTTCATATAATTCTGTACAACTGAGGATGTGAGCCATGCATTCCCATTTATGTATTGTTAACATGCAATACAATCAATTAATGTGTATTAAGTAACTGACATACATAAATATACAATGGCCATTGTCCTTACTTCTCATGACCCTCTCTTACAGGATTAATTTACCCCATAGTCAGCTCAACACTGGATTTTTCAGCATGCTGGGAAAAGGGAACACTTAGAGCCTTCTTTTGCCTTTATTTAAAAAAATACATGTATTTAATGTGGCTGATGTGAGGTGACAAATACTCCTTAGAACTGAAGTCTTCTCCAAGAGGAATGAAATGTCCCCACGCTAATGGGATAAAGAACCCTTCACCTGTAGTTCACTGGTTCAAGTCTTCTCTGATGAGGTCAGTAATAAGTCATTACTATTGTATGGCTGTTCAGTGACCTATGTAAAGTAAATTGGAGGTCTTATTTCTGTTCATAATACACAATGCCTTAGATTAAATGAAAAACAACATTAACACCAACATCACAACAAAGCTTAGTGTCATGTGGCAACTTGAATGGGAAGATAGTGCTCATGCCCTGTTTGGAGGACAAAAGCAGACATACCAAATATTGTTTTCTGGCCTTCAGAGTTGGGTTACCTCAGAGTTGAGAGAGGGGAAGATGATATTTACGTTGTGTTTCTTTTTAGCCTAGAGAGAAGTTGTGCTCCTGAGTCCTTAAAAAATATATACTTATTGTACACACAGTAATATTTTTTAAAAATCCATACATATTATAGTAGATTGATATATTAATTATCCCCAACTGAATACATTTTGTATTTATATCTTGAACAATCCCCTCCCACACTGGCTCTGTGTTTAGCCACATGATTTGCTTTGGCCCATGGGGAGAGCAACACTTATAAAACTAATAGAAGCTAGATAAATCTTCACACATTGGGGTTTGCAGTTTTGAAACACAGATACCATAAAGAAGTTGAGATATGTGGGTGAGTCCACATGGATGCCCAGAAGCTAATAGCCCAACCATGTGAGTGAAGGCATCCTGGAGTGGCTGGCTCTCAGGCAACCTGCCACCTGATGACAAAGGCATGAATGATCCCATCTTATATCACATGGAGCTGAAACAAAATGTCCCAGCTAAGCCATGACTGATTTACCATCTCACAGAACTGTGAACAAATAATTCCTTCTTTAAGGAATTAAAGAAGTTAGTTTTGGAATATTTGTTATGCAGCAGATAGTAACTGATACAGAAATTAATATCCTGACCACTTAAGATCAAGCTTTATTCAGGTGTGTCTTCATAATCACAAGTTACTTGTCTGTTTATTCATTCAATAAATATTTATTGAGCATATTCCATGTTCTACTCACTATGATAATTACAATGATGCAACAGTAAGACAAATAAACAAACAAATAAACAAAAACAAGCAAGATACCAGAGGAGACACTTTTCCTCGTGGAGCTTCAACAGAGTCCCAAACTGATGGCTCAAGATGTAAGTCCGATCTGAAAAATTGTAGTATTTGGTNGAGATCATGACCTAAGCGAAAGTCGGACGCTTAACCGACTAAGCCACCCAGGCGCCCCTACAACTTCTTTTTTCACAGAAGAAATGGAATCCTTGGGTCTGCACCTGGCTTATGGGTAGATTGGCTCCACCAAGTAGTGGCTGTTCTTGTCTTTCTAGAATGGGGCATGGGCTTTCCAGACCCACCATTCCCATCACTGCCCATGTTCTCCACAAATGCAGAGACTAATGCTATTTATTTTTATTATTGTATACTTATATCATTGTTTTGTTTTGTTCTGTTTTTTGCCTGTGCAGCTATCAGTAGGCATCTAAGAGTCTCTCTCTGTAGGATCTACTTGAGGAGATAGACAAGAATCTACAGAAAGAAAAAAAAAACAAACCCTGTAAATACAGAGACAGCATTAGACATGGGGCATAACAATGAATAAATGAAGATAACTAATGTAGCCTTTCCAAAATCCAATAATCTGTTTCTTTAACTCTGCATTGAAGAGATTTGGAACACTCAGATTATCATCCTAAGAATTAGGTATATCGGGTTATAGAACCATTTTTCAGGAAAGAGTATCAATTTCTTTACATGCCACGAGACACCCTATGTCACAAAATACTACTTTTTCAAATGTCTTCAGAAAATCACAGGCCTGGGATGCCTGGGTGGCTCTGTCGGTGCAGTATCCAACTTCAGCTCAGGCCATGATCTTATGGTTTATGAGTTCAAGCCCTGCATCGGGCTCACTGCTGTCAGCACAGATCCTGCTTCAGATCTTCTGGCCCCCACCTCTCTGTGCTCCTCCCCTGATCACGCACTCTCTCTCAAAATAAATAAACATTTATTTAAAAAAAAAAAAAAGGAAAATCACAGGCCTCAGGCCTGCACTGTACATTGTGTAAACCTGACTCTGCCAAGCCTAAGTCAGGTAATATGACAGAGAGAAAAAAATACAAAAATCTTTCAGGACATCAAGCTCCAGAAGGAGCTCAAGTGGAAAAGATTTCACACTCACTTTGTGTTGTTAGTGCATTTAATCTATCTTCCTCCTGGCCCAGAATCTCAACCTATTTCAAGATTAGAACCTGAAGAAAACAAATGTATATTTCATTAAAATTGATCTATAGGGAGTAGAGTTTCTATTTCATAAAAAATTACTTTTGTATAGCCCCTCAAAACCTGGGGCTCCAAGTTGCTCAAAAGGCACTGTCAGCTTTCCATGGGAGCTGGCAACACTCTTAGGATCATGTCAGTTTCAGATAGTACTTTGACTCTATCTTCAAATCTTATGGAAGATAAATTAGAAACAGAAAATACTGGAGGAATAGTGGATATGAAATAATGTCATCATTATCCTATTATTTATAGTGCTGCTCAGCACAAAATATCCATTATCACCAGTGCCTTTGACTGTGTGCTTATAACAGCTTAGATTTTGTATATAAAAGTCATATTTTAAAAGGGTGAATTATTACCAACTGGCATTGGGAAAAGGTTTGCTGGTTTTGTTTTCTCCTGTTAGGATTTTGTCATTGTTGTGACAGGTGGAAAAATATGTCTCTTGGCATTTGAAGGGAAGCTACTCCATGCTAGGCTATTTCAGAGATTGGAAAACCGCAGCCTGTGGACCAAATCCAGCCTTGCACGGTCTTGTTTATAAAGCTTTATTGGAATACAGCCATACCCATTCATGTATACATTGTCTATACTGCTTTTGTGCTACTGGTGTAGAGTTGAGAAACTGCAAAAGAGAAACCCCGTGACTCCAAAGTATAAAATATTTACTGTCTGGCCTTTAAAAAAACAGTTTGCTAACTACTGAACTAGATATTTTCTTTGATTAATATGTGGGAAGTGCAGATCATCTATGTAAGATCAAGGTAGAGATATAGATAAAAGTAAAAATAAAAGTTTTCATAATCCACTAGATGAGTTAAACAAGACAGTTTTTGGAGCAGAAAAAAAATGCTCTCAGACCATTTGGTACAATTCTTTCAATTACAGATGATGAAAATGTGGTAACTTGCCTCCAAAGACTCATGCCTCTAGCAGTCATACCCTCCTGTGACCCTCTTGCCTAGAATACAGTCAGTCTTGTGACCAGCTTATGAGCAATAGAATGCAGACCACAGGTCAGCATGGCCATGCCTGACTGCTGAGGCCAGGTCTTAGGAAGCCTTGCAGCCAGTGCCCCATTGCCTTCCCCCTCCCCCCACACACACACTTTCCTTTCAACTGTCCAACACTATCCATTTCAACCAGCTGTCCATTCAGTTTTTATTCAGGTAGCAGATATATTATTGAGCATCGTTTTTAACCAGTGTCTTGACAGGCTCAGGCAGTATGGTCAGGTCCCACAAGCTCTGACTGGTAGGAGAAACAGACGTGCAAACCATGATGGTGGATTAGGAAGGAAGTGTGTAAGACAACCAGGATCTTGGCAATCTTCTTAGAAAGTCAGGGAAGGCTTTGCAGAAGAGGTGTCCATTGAATGGAGTCTTGAAGGAAAAGAAGCATTTTGCCAGACAGATTGATGAAAGGGATTTGGTTTGAGGAAAGAAGATGAAGGTGAAGAGCCTTCTGGACAAACAGAAGATAGTTATGGAGAAATGACAAAGCTTATTTTCACAAAGTCTCCACTCATTTTCTGTAGCTTCTACTCTTTAGTCATGGTTTCACAAGTTGAAATCAACCAAAGTCTAATACTTTCTCTACTGTCTTTAGAGAGCAAAGAACAGTCTTCATTCAAATAAACATAAGTGTGTATGTGTGTGTAAATATACATATCTGAATGGAATTTAGATTTTCAAACGGAATTTGAATTTCACATCACAAATACTGCAGTTGGTGAAATATGTATAACACTGTAAATAAACATGTATACATATGAAATGTACATACACATATATTTATATTTCAAATACATATAAATGATTGTATATATGTGTGTATGTATGTAAATATGTATGCTATACATGTATATATGTATAAATGTAGTGTCATACATATTTCACCAACCACAGTGTTTATCACTTGAAAGTTCTTGTTAAAACATTTCCTGAGTATATTTTGGCTGAGATAAATAATCTCTTTCCCAAAGAACAGCACTTTAGTTACTTAAACGCCCTTACCACATTGGCTTTAAATCTTCTCTGACCAAAAGACGATTTTCTCAACTCATTTGATTCCTCCCACATGAAAGGACTTCAAGTGCCTTTCATTTGATGTTTTTTTTTTTTAATCTATTGAGTACCTGCTATGTCTTGGACAATGTGCTAGACACTAAGAACATGATACTAAACCAGACCAAGCCCCCAAATTCAAATCTCTTTGAAACCCCACTTGATTTTTTCTGAACGGTAGGCTCAAGTTTGACTTTGTCCCACATAAAGCCATACAACTGAAGACTGATCTAAATTAATTTGCCTTAATAATTGGATATCATGTCATTTACAAGATAAATTATCATTAATTTTGGGGTTTGGGGATTGATGTTTCCCCTTATACCCATTTATCCTAAACTCATGCACATTATGTCCCAGGTCCATACAAATTTAGTATGAGAAATATCCTCATACTCCCAATGACATTAATGAGTGCATTTAATTTAATTTCTACACTTAATGAAAGAAATTGTGCAAAAAAGATATTTTTATACCATTAATGAGACCTCATTAGTAAGGAGATTGGTTTGTGAAGGGACAATAAGAAGTCACTTTCTAAGATAACTCTTTTCTCTGAGAGAGAGAAAACATGGAGTTATTTCTTAATTGAAGAGGTCTCTATTATATTCTCCCTTTTACCTTACAGAGATCAAAAAAGAATGGGTATTAATTGGTCATTATTGGCAAGAATTATATTGAAGAAACTAGGAGTTTTTAGAGCCTAGATAAGAGAAGATTGTAGAAGACGTGTGTGTGTGTGTGTGTGTTTGTGTAATATGTACACATACATACACATCCTTATACACTATATATAGTGTATATTTTTTCTTTTTTTTAAGAACTGGTGGATTATCATATAAAAAGTCATTTGTTCTGTGGAGGCTACAGAAGTAACATCAAGGCCAATCTGTTTAAATGACAAAATAAAAGACTTCAACAGTTTTTACACAGGAATAAAAAGGAGAAACGGAGTTTATGCATCCCAGGATAGAGATGTGCCTAGGAAAATTCAATTATTGCTCAAATAATATTAGACTAGCTGACTTTTAAGGCTTTTTATACCTTAAAAGTTAAGCTTATGCCCATTATATATCCTTTATGTTTACATATGCATGGATATACATATATTATATCAGAATGTATTTACTGAAACTGAAAATGCCTAAGATCCCATTAAATTAGTGCACTTGAGCGCACACACACAACACACACTTCTGAAAAATTAGGTCCCCAAATATCACTTTACAAAAAATCGTTTTTTACCATTTGTTTTATTCTATTTTATTACTTGGTCATAAAATAGAAATACCTACTCTTTTGAAAGTATTGGTAAAATAACTACTCATCTTTCCATCCCCATCTAAACTATCTGGTTGATGAAATTGAGAAAACGGGATGCCCTTGGGCTTGATGGAAATGCCTCTGGTTTTGCACCACGGTAGCAGTGTGCGAAAATGAGAGCCAGGACTTGTGTTTCCTACTCTTATCTCCAACCTGAGATCAACTGGTGTGAGGCTGCAGTTCTTACAGCTGGCCACTCACATGCTTAGCTGGGACCTCCCAAATAAATTTGGGGCAAAGGATGAGAAAATGTAATTTCATCCACAGATCAAGTCACATCCAACACAAACAACCTAGAAATGATAGTATTCTGATCACATTTTTTCTGATTATTTTCCAATGGATTCATAATTTCAACTTCATCAATAAATAATGGGTGCCATCAGAATATGAGAGAATTTTTTTAGTTATTCACTGATTTTCAGATTTCTCTTGTTAAAATTAAGACAAGCCCTAAATGGAGTTGTTTATGCTAAACCCCATATCAGCAAACTGAGACTTAATTACAATTTTATCTTTCCCAAAAATGGAATCTTAAGCCAGTCAATCAGAAATCTCCATAGGAGCCCCTTGGTGGTTCAGTCAGTTAAGTGTCTGATTCTTGATTTTGACTCATGTCATCATATCATGGTTTGTGAGTTGGAGCCCTGGATGAGGGGGTCTGTGCTGACAGCATGGAGTCTGCTTGGGATTCTCTCTCTCCCTCTCTCACTGCCCCTGCCCAACTCATGCGTGCTCTCTCTCTCTCTCTATCAAAATAAATAAATCAACTTTTAAAAAAGAAATCACCTGACCAGCACCAGTTAGGTACAGTAAAGCCTTGTTTTTGTAAGCATAATTCATTCTGAAATATGCTTGTAATGCAAAATTCTTGCATATCAAAGCGAATTTCCTCATAAGATAGTGGAAATTCAGATGATTTTTTCCACAACACAAAAATATTCATATAACATAATTATAATACTGTAACATAATAGAAAATAATAAATAAAATAAAAAATATAAAGAAAAATAAACAAATTAACCCACACTTACCTTCAAAAACTTTCCTGGCTGGTATGAGGGAGACAAGAGAAAGGAGGGTTATTGTGTAGGACAACTTTCACTACCATTAATGGAATCACTGTTATCTATTCCCATTTTTGCATGGGGAACATAGTATACACTTGCACAGATGTTGACTACGGTATACTATTAATAAACTCTCATCATATACCATATGTAATATAACTGGCAATAAGGCAGCAGAGGAAAAGGTCTATATCTGCAGGAAGCCTGGCCTAGAATGAAGCAAACTATTCCTAAGCTTACTCTTATATGGAAAAGCAAAGAATTGTCCAGAGGTGCTTTGGAGTGACAAAAAAATACACATATTCCAGTTTTGGGCAACTTCCAACTTTCTGAAAAATCACTGATTTTTGCCAAACACCGTGGCCTGAGACCGAACATCCGAGCATGGGAGACAATCACCCACAATCCCGCAGAGAGAGAGAGAGAGAGAGATAAGAATCATTGGCTCAGTTGTGATCATATGCCATTTGGCATCACGTATTACTCATATTGCAAGATGTCACTCCTTTGTCGAGTTAAAATTTACTAGAAATGTTTTCTTGTCTTGCAGAACACTCACAGAACAAGTTACTTGCAATTTAAGTGTAATCTGTCTCATAGACCCCTGCCATCCCCTACAGGAAAGGAACCTTCCAGTAGTCAACCTGCTTTTTGCCTACTGTTATTTTCCTTGTTCCCATTCCTTCTGCCTGTAAAAGTCTTTCAATTTGTACATCTTCTTGGAGCTCTTTTCTATCTACTAGATTGGATTGCCTGATGCATGAATCACTGAATAAAGCCAGTAAGATCTTTGTAATTTGTTCAGTTCAGTTTTTTTTTCTTAATTGAAGCACAGTTGACACACAGTATTCCATTAGTTTCCTGTGTACAACATAGTGGTTTGACTGTATGTTATGCTCTGTTCACCCCAAGTAAAGCCGCCATCTGTCACCACACAACACGATTACAATGCCATTGACTATATTCCTTATGCTGTACTTGTTATCCCAGTGAATTTTTTAACACTCTGAATGATCATAAATTACATAAGAAATAAGTATGAAATTCATGCAGTGCACTCATAGGTGGAATCTTAAAAAGAAGAAGTCAAACTCAGAAACAGTAGAAAAGTGGCTGCCAGAGGCTAGGAGGGTGGGGGAGATAGGAAATGTTTGGTAAAAGGGTGTAAACTCTCAGCTATGAGATAAATAAGGTCTGATCTCATGTAAAACAGTTGACTATAGCTATAACACTTTATTGTTTATTTGAAATTTGCTAAAAGAGAACAAATTGTATGCACCCTCCCAAAAAAGATAAATATATGAGATGATGGATGTGCTAATTGATTGGATAGTGAGTGTATGCATATATCAAATCACCACAATGCACACTTTATATACCTTACAGTTTTATATGTCAACTATAACTTAGTGAAGCTAAAATTTAAATGTGGGGCACCTGGGTGGCTTAGTCGGTTAAGTGTCCGACTTTCGCTTAGGTCATGATCTCGCGGTTCATGGGTTCGAGCCCCGCGTCGGGCTCTGTGCTGACTGCCAGCTCAGAGCCTGGAGCCTATTTCAGAGTCTGTGTCTCCCTCTCTCTCTGACCCTCCCCTGCTCACGCTGTCTCTCTCTATCTCTCCTAGAAATAAATAAAAAAATATTTAAAAAAATAAAATAAATGTATACGTTAAAACCTTGGATTGTGAGTAACTTGTTCTGTGAGTGTTCCACAAGAGGAGAAAACATTTCTAATAAATTTTAACTTGATAAACGAGCGATGTCTTGCAATACCAGTAGTACTTAATGCTAAATGTCACGTGATTACAACTGAGCCAATGGTTCTTGAAACTCACTTTGATACATGAGCACTTTGAATTACAAACATGTTTCTTAAGACTATAATATTTTCCTTGGTGATTAGTATGGAAGGAGTAGGTATTAAGGACAAGTCAACGAGACTTCCTTATTGCTGGATTATGCTCAAACGTTTAGGGGTTGGGGGACAATTCAGTGTAAAGGAAAGAACATTAAATTTGAGACCAGAGACCAGTACACTAAAACCGTTGTGGTTTTTTTGGTAGTTGGTTGGTTTTCTTTGTTTTTTATTTCTTTTTATTTTATTTAAAAAAAGAGAGAGAAATTATGCTTAATGAGTATTTTTCTTTTTTTTCTTTTTTTCTTTTTTTAATGTTTTATTTATTTCTAAGAGAGAGAGACAGAGACAGCATGAGCAGGGGAGGGTCAGAGAGAGAGGGAGTCACAGATCGAAACAGGCTCCAGGCTCTGAGCCGGCAGTCAGCACAGAGCCCGACGCGGGGCTCGAACCCACGAACCGCGAGATCATGACCTAAGCGAAAGTCGGACACTTTAACCGACTAAGCCACCCAGGCGCCCCATTAATGAGTATTTTTCTAATGGATTGCCCCTCCCCCCATGACTGCTCAAGCTGTATTCTGCAACTCTTTCCCTTATTAACCACAGTGACCATTTTGCTTTTTCTGGAATCCTGTCAGCTGATTTCCTGCTACCATTTCCTCTTCCTCAAAAAAGCTTTTGAGCCCTTCCCACCAAGAACTACCTGGATGTCTCTCCACCATTCTTCAGAACCTTGACAAAAAATCACGTTCTCACCAAGATGCTCTCCCACCACCTCAGCGTTCTGAGGCAAAAGCTGCCTCATCTAGGGCATAATCTTTGGGGGACTTTATTTCTCCCTCATCTGTACATTGAGGAAAATGATATACCAGTTACAGAGTTTTAAGACTATGTCATGATCATGATGTGTGTCCGTATCACCATCTAAATGACATGTATTATGCCACAAAACTTACTTATTTATTTATTTACTTACTTACTTATTTGATGTTTTCTGTCTCTGTATAAGAACATAAGCTTCATGAAAGTAGGGATTTCATTTCTTTTGTTTACTGCTATATTTTCAGTGCCGTTGACAACATCTGGTATGTAACAGGGTTTTCATAAGTCTTTCTTGAACAAATAAATAAATACATACATAAAGAATGGAAAAATTAGAATTTTAGGCAATGTAGGCCTGGCTCCAAAGCCAACATTTCTGTCTCCCCATTCTATGCTCACCTGCCTCGTTTCTATTTAGAAAAGAGCCATTTTCTCCAGCATGGGATTTAATATCTGATGTGAACTGAATTAACAAAATATTTTAGTGTGAAAGTGTTCATTACTCAGTATGTAGGAGTGCAGCAGTTCCCAAAAAGGTTCTAAAAAACAGATTCAAGATGATATTTGTGATCCAGACACAGAAGTGAGCGTTCTCTCCAGAAATGTATCCCAGGATATGAGTCCAGAAAAACCCAGAGCAGTGTAGAAAGCAGAGCCACAGACCCAACATGCATGAGAAGCCAGGGTATAATATAGGTAGAGATCATTTTGAGTTACAAAACAGATTTCCCATTTTGATGCCAAGAACTGTTGGTGTCAACATGGAAGAACATTATCTTATTTCACCTTTGTTGGCTTATGTAGGAGGGAGAGGTTCGGAATGCCAACCTCATTGGATATTGGGATTTTTGCAGAATCAGCTGGGGGGATAGGACTTTCTCTGTGGATTTTCATAGAAGCCCAGTCAAAAATAATAAGAATTTGAGGTGAATTTCCTCATCCTTAACAGCTAATACTGATACCAACTTCTATACTCAGAATGTTTCCCTAATGACCATTCTTCAGAATGATCATTGAAAGTATAGAAAAATCACTGGTTTTTAATTTTTTTAAAAATTTTTACCCTAAGAGCAAATAATTGCACTACTGGTATTTATCTAAAGGATACAAAATTGCTGATTCAAAGGTGCACATTCATCCCAATGTTTATAGCTGTCTTATCAACAATAGGCAAATTATGGAAAGAGCCCAAATGTCCATTGACTGATGAATGGATAGAGAATATGTGGTGTATGTATATATGGAATGGAATTTTACTCAACAGTCAAAAAGAATGAAAACTTACCACTTGCAATGACATGGATGCAACTAGAGTGTATTATGATAAGCAAAATAAATTGGTCAGAGAAAGACAAATACCATACGATTTCAGTCATATGTGGAATTTACAAAACAAAACAGATGAACATAGGAGAATGGAATGAAAAATAAAATACAATAAAAACAGAGAGGGAGGAAAATCACAGAGACTCTTGACCATAGGGAACAAACTGAGGATCACTGGAAGGGGGTGGGGGCGAGGGGCTAAGTGGGTGATGAGCATTAAGGAGGGCACTTGTTGGGATGAGCACTAGGTGTTATATGAAAGTGATGAATCATTGGGTTCTACTGAAACCAATACTACACTGTATGTTAGTAACTAGAATTTAAATAAATTTTTTTAAATCACTGGCTTTTGAATGAAACAAATAGACCTGTCTCAACAGTTCTGTACCCCTTACTAACCAAACATAGGAGTATTTCAATTTGAATTTTACTTCCCTTCTTTCTGAATGATATAATAGTACCAAGTGGCTTGCTTTAAGAGTCCCTGGCCTTAACCACCATGCTAGGTGCATGCTAGTCGTTTTGCCCCCAAAAGACCCCATTCTCTCCTTTCTTATTCTTTATGTTACTCACTTGCCACTTCTTTCAAGAAACCTTTCCTGGGACGCCTGAGTGGCTCAGTTGGTTGAGCATCCAATTTCAGCTCAGGTCATGATCTCATGGTTCGTGGGTTTGAGCCCCGCGTCGGGCTCTGTGCTTATAGCTTGCTCAGATCCTGGAGACTGTCTTTGGATTCTGTCTCTCCCTCTCTTTCTGTCCCTCTCCTGCTCTCACTGTCTCTCTCTCAAAAAAAAATAAATAAATAAATAAAAATAAATAAAACATTTTAAAAACTAAGAAAAAAAGAAAAGAAAGAAAAAGAAACTTTTCCTGACCCCTCAGCCTAGGTCCAGTGCATTACCTACTCTGGATAAGTAATGGTGTGGTATGCCTTTCTTTATAGCACTTTCTACTTTTTGTAATTTTCCTTCCACTTTCTGTGATTATTTTATTATCATCTGTCTCCCAGGTAGACTGTAAACTTTGTGAAAGCAGGGGCTTTTGTGGGCCTGTTGAAAAAGATACCCTCAGTACTCAGCACAGTACCTAACGAGAGCAAGCTCTGAGCAAATGTGTATTGAACAAACACATAGACATATGTGAAAATATGAAAGAATGATTGTAATAGCAACCTAGAAGTCATTCCTCTGTGGTCTCTTTTATTTTTTTAATTTATTTTTTATCTTTTAAATACAATTTATTGTCAAGTCAGCTAACATACAGTGTATACAGTGTGCTCTTGGCTTTGGGAGTAAATTCACATGATTCATCGCTTACATACAACACCCGGTGCTCATCCCAGCAAGTGCCCTCCTCAATGCCCATCACCCATTTTCCCCTCTTCCCTGCCCAGTCCCCAATCAACTCTCAGTTTGTTCTCTGTATTTAAGAGTCTCTTATGGATTGCCTCCCTCTGTGTTTGAAACGATTTTCCCCCTTCTCTTCCCCCATGGACTTCTGTTAAGTTTCTCAAATTCTCTGTGGTCTCTTTTAAATTCCTTTCATTCCCTGTGTCTCTGTCTGGATCCAGGAGGGTAACTGATTCCAGTCTGTGCTTTGAGTCATGCTCACAGTGAACCAGGTTTCAGCGCCCCCCATGCCCAATCTGAGTCACTGCCAGGGCAGAGATAATTAGTATGGCCAGTGTGCAGGAACTCCAGCGTTAGGTGGTGTTTAAGAGCTAAAAATCCTTGTGATTTCAATTACAAGAGGACCTGAAATTACCTTATTATATTCACACTTTCTCCCCATTTTCCAGGCCCTCACATTAGAGCTGAAAAGCAGAACCCCATCCTCCAGCCCCAGACTCTTCCTATAGCAAAACAAAGATTATAGACCTTAAATGAATCTCCCTCTGGCTTCAGGAGTTAATTTATAGCTTGGTTACAGCTTATGAGGCTGCATAAGTCAGTTCACAATAGTGAATGTAGGGAGAGATCAATCATGACCGTTATGTTTTCACTGTGCTTCTCCAAATGCAAGGAGAGCTATGTTTTCTTTCTTCTTTTGATAGAGAATGGGCACCCAGCTATCTGAGCGGTTTGGGAGCTCAAGAAATGATATAATCTATTGTCCTGAAAACTTACCTGCAGTGTTCTAAAATAATAGCACAAGGGAGGACTCATTCTTTTCTTTCTTTTCTACTTTCGCTCCAACTGCATGTGTTGAGGACTGAAACAGATTTTTTTTTATGAAACTTGGTTTAAACCCAACATGAGTACTTAGAGGCAAGAATCTATATATTCATACTGAAAGAGGATTTAATGGAACGGCTGAGATTAGGGGGAGGTAAGGCACAGATCTGAATGCGAAATGTAAGGAAATGCCCCAAACCTCAGTAATCAAGACAAATAATATTTTAATGCAGTATTTGAAAAAAATATTCAAAATTCAGCCCAAGCCTCCATGATGAGCAAAATGTAAACATTTTATATAAAGACAAGATTAGCATTACTGATTTTTCCTTTTGCTTCAGGCTACAGTATTGCTCAGTACATCAAGCCTTCATTTAAATTTTTGATATCTGGCTCACTGTGGAAGTTTGTGCTTTTTAAAATATTACATATCATATTATTTATCTTGACTACAGAATTATTTTTGTTTCATTTGAATTTTAGCCTCATCTTTGCCTGGACCTGGATCTGCTTAATGGAAAGAGAAGTAAGTTAGGAGACAAAATGATCCCGGAGTCATCCATGTGATTTTGGGAAAAATCACAAAATATCTGAGTTACCTTAAGTTTCCTCTCTTCAGCATTTATAGGGGTCTATCATGTACAGATGCAGCCTCAGCCAGTGTCTGAGTGGACTGTCATCAACCTGGGAGCTACAGGCTGATACCAGCAGTTGGATAGGATTTAAAATAACACCAATAATAGCTGGTATTTACCTGCCATGCTTTTATGTCAGATACCTTTATACAGATAATAATGATAGTATTTGAAAACAATCAAACTGTTGCATTTTAACTTCATTTTTTCTCCAATCCTGAAGTTTTATTTTCCCCAGATAGATGGCAGAGACTTGGCCTCCTTAGCAGGACGATAAGATTGAAAGCAAGATCTAGAAGACCAGATGAATGGTGTCCATAGAAAAAATATGGGAATAGTTACAGTTAACACAGCCCACCTACCAAGTACTGTTCTAGGCACTTTTCATATAAAATCCACATACACCTTTAAAAATATTGTGAGATAAAAAATTTAGTATCAATTTTCAGATAGGAAACTGGGGTGTGAGAGGTTAGTGACTTCCCCAAAGTCAAAAGTTTGTTAACACTCTACCCACTTAATCTCTATACTACAGACCCGAATACTAAGAGAGAAGAAACAAGCCCATTCTGGCTCTGGGACAAGTACAAAGAGAAAGAGGGGATGATAGTCAGGCTGTGTTATGATATGCCGCACTAACAACGAGTTTCAAATGTCTCCATTTAATTCTGAGTTATAGACAGTCCCCTAAGGTCTGGTGGCTCATCAGACAACTGTGTCTCTGTGACTCAGTGAGCCAGGATTCTTTTTTCTCATGGTTCTACCATCCTCATGAGGTTTCCATGATCACTCATGATAAGGGAGAAATATACTGAATAATCCTGCAAGAATATTTCCTTACCACAGTGTAGAAGTGGCTGAGGTCACTTTGCTTCTGTTTCAGTGTCCCCAAAATAGTAACAAGGCCCTACCTAAATGAAAAGTGTTTGGAATAATCGTCTCGCATATGCCTAGGAAGGAGAATCAGATTAAATAAGGGAAAGCACTAGTGGAAAGGCAGAACTTGCAAGCTGCTTTGATTTCTCTACTCCCGAGGTCCAAATCCCTAAAAAGATACTTGCTGTGTTGTACTATTTTTAGGTAAATACTTTAGGAGGAAAAAATGCCCCTCTGCTCCTTTGAGCCCTCATGAGGAGGCTGCCTGGCAAACTGTCCTCTCTGCCTTCACTTCCCGCATTGGGTGGGAAGACGGTCTGTCACACAGGGTACATGTTTTGGTAAGAGGTAGCCGGGCACAAGAGAGGGTCTGAGGTTAGCTCTCCACATTCTTAGATAGTGTGAGAGGATCTGGAAGTTCCTAAAAACCAAGAAAGGAAGGGTGTGAGTCTCTGAGATTTCTGGCTAGTGAACTTGCCAGAGAGAGTCTGCAGTAGGAATAGAGTGAACG
This sequence comes from Crocuta crocuta, assembly GCF_008692635.1. Lineage (NCBI taxonomy): Eukaryota > Metazoa > Chordata > Mammalia > Carnivora > Hyaenidae > Crocuta > Crocuta crocuta. The sequence continues at coordinate 10,208,504 of NW_027551568.1, read as the reverse complement.
TCCAAACAAGGACTACAGGAAGGACTTCCCTGAGCCAGGGGACAGATGGAAGCCACAACAATGATTCCAACTTTCATTGAAATTAATGTATGTGCCAATCAGTCACAGAGCATAAATGAGATCCATTGGGGGTGAGGTAGAGAAGACCACATGTTTGAAAGCTGTAGACCTCAGGCTCCCCCCCCCCAACTCTGTCTCCACCTACTCCATATACACTAGGGTGCTTTTTCCAAGAAAAGAAAAGTACATTAGTTACAAGATCCCAAAGAATCATTATTTTTACTCAAATAAGACCAGACATCACTTGGAAAAATTCTGTGGTAGGTGGAAAAATGTCCCCCATAAAGGTGTTCATGTCCTAATACCCAGAATTCATGAATATGTCACCTTACATGTCAAGGAAGACTTCAAAAGATGTGTTTAAGGGCCCAGATTTTAAGATTGGGAGATCTTAACTGGGTGGTTCAGTCAGTTGAGTGTCCAACTTCAGCTTAGTTCATGATCTCACAGCTCATGGGTTAGAGCCCCGCATCGGGTTCTGTGCTGACAGCTCAGAGCCTGTAGCCTGCTTCAGATTCTGTGTCTCCCTCTCTTTCTGCCCCTTTCATGTTCATGCTCTGCCTCTGTTTCTCTCTCTCTGTCTCAAAAATAAACATTAAAAAAATAAGATTGAAAGATTAACCTGATAATCTAGGTGAAGTCAATCTAATCATGAATCAAAGGGGAGAGAACCTTATCAGACTGGTCAGAAATAGAGACTGACCATAGAAGTCAGAGAGACATGGTATGAAATGGTTGGTGTGATTTGAAAATGGATGGAAGAGTCCTTACACCAGACAATGCAGTGCTCTCTAGAAGGCAGCAATGCCCCCTCAGCTAACAGCCAGCAAGAAAATGGGGATCTCAGTCTGCACAACTACAAGAAAGTGAATTCTGCCAAACACCTTAGTGAGCAGGAAACAGATGCTCCCCCAGAGCCTCCAGAAATGAATGCAGTCCTGCCAAATCCTTGACTTTAGTCTAGCGAGACCTGCACTGGATGTCTAACCCCTAGGACTGCAAGATAACAAATATAGCTTGTTATGAGCCTCTAAGCCCCTGATAATTTGTAATGGCAGCAATAGAAAACTAATACAAGCTCTCTAAATTTGAATGAGCTAAAAGTATTTTTGTTATTGTTGTCACTGTTTTCTCCTTACTACCTGGTGTTTGAGGGCTCATGAGGAAACCCAGACAATTTTTTTCTCATTTCCATTTTCTCTGCATATCTGAGTTGTAATAGGAACTATTTTTGTGAGTCTGCCACATATACACCTTATGTTATTCTTTCTTTTCTCGCAATAACCCTACAAGGCATGCACTATTATGTTCCTATTTGTAAATGTGAAATTGCTAGTTATAGAGGGTTAGCAAGAGATCCAAGATCAACCCAATGAAGGGGCCATCTGATGGTAGTGGGGTTCAACTGGGTCCATCTAATGGTAATGCTCAACAATAAGTCCATGTTGTTTCAGTGTCTCCAGTCTCTGTTTGGAGGCTTATCTCTCTCAAGTACTTCCTCCCTAGCTATCAAATGTAAATTTGATTATTTCTCTTTGCTATGTGAAACTACAGGATGCTGATCTTGTCTCCGCATTATCTCTCTAGCCACATCTCCCAGTCCCTTTTCTGTCACTATCCAGCTATACTGACTACTTACTCTTACAACACATAGTGAACTCATTGGACCTCAGGGCTCTTTTTCAAGCTGTCTTTGTGGAGCTAGTCTCAAGGTCCTTTGGTAGAACATAAATCCCCAGCAGGCTACAGTCATTTTACCATGAGAGTCATATATCTGCCATTTAACCTCCCTAGGTATCTGCTTTGGCTCCCATCTATACCCAATTATCTTTACTGGGCTGAGTTCCATCTTGGACCAAGTTCACTTTGGCTATTCCACTGATTTGATGGCTGATTTTGACCATGACTCTCTCAACAGCCTTACCAATGGACTGAATCTCAACCAGATTCAACAAACCATCCAGAACCCTTATTTCCACAGTGTCTCTTTCAAGCCTTATTGGTTTTAAAGATATTCTTGATGTCACATTTCATCCATGACAACTAGCCTACTTTATGAGGCTCTGGTAATCAATGGAATTACATCAGAAAAGTAAAGAGTCAATTGAATTCATCTCATACAATACAGATTATGAAAATCCATTGTCTCTCACTTTGTATAGTTTGAGAATGAACCACACCATACGCTTACCAAGTCATAGAGGGGAGTTATAAACACAGAAATTATACAGAAGCCTCTTCTTTGAGCTCCTTCTAATTCCTTCCTTCTATTCAAAACTCATGAATTGGAGTTTATACGAATTTTGGTCCTAACACACTGTTCACAATATGTGTTTCAAAGAATATTTGATTCATCAATTTCCCTGGGGTGAGGTGGTCAAATAGTTGTGGGCAATGCTGCCTGTTATAACCTTTTTTGAGATTCAAAGTTTGCTAGCAATATTACAGTAGAGAAAGTATTTAAATGTGTTAAACCCAGCAATTTCCAAATGTATTTGCTCAAAGGATCTCCTTTTTTCATGAAACCTATTTAATACTTTGAGGGTCATTAGCTTTGTCAGTTCTGATCAGGCTTACATCCCTATATGGTCTTTTGGGACAAAATCCTGCCCCACTTCTTCCTTGTGGAGTCTATCAGTACCCCAGACCATGCAGGAAGCCTAAGTCTGCCACCTCTGCCATCCCAATCATCACACTCTTTTCCAGAGGACTTTGCACTATCAACCTTCCATGATCAATTGTCTCTCTATGACAAAATAGTGCTCTTAAATCCTTTGCTAGAAACATTCTGTCCTTCACTGTGGAGAGGGGCATTTGGAAGCCCTTCTTTTGGGGACTCACATAACATTTCCTGCCAGCATGACTTTAAATTCCCCTGCCCTATATGTCCTACCTCTAACAATTGCTTAGAAATCAGCTCTTCCCGCAGCTCTTGAAGTTCAAAAGTGATTGTCACAGTCTTCATGATTCTCACATGAATGCTGTCTTCAGAATCCCCTAGAAGGCCTATTAAAACACCAATTCCTTGGGTGCACCTGGGTGTCTTGGTCAGATAAACATCCAGCTCTTTATTTTGGCACAGGTCATGATGTCACAGTTCATGAGATCAAGCCTCATGTCGGGCTTTGTGGTGACAGTACGGAGCCTGTTTGGTATCTTCTGCCTCTCTCTCTCTCTCTCTCCCCCACCCCCATCTCTCTGTTTCTCTCAAAATAAATAAACAAACATTAAAGACAAAAACAAAAACAAAAACACCGATTGCTGGAGCCCACCCTAGAGTTTCTGATTCAACAAGTCTGCAGTGGAGACCAAGAATTTGCATTTCTAACAAATACTTGGGTTATGCTAATTATACAGATCATATTTTGAGAACCACCAATATATAGAAACCACGGATATATAGGGTTGCAGTTACCTTAGGTTGACAAGACCAATACAAATAATAAGAAAAAGTAGGGGTGTCTGGGTGGCTCAGTTGATTAAACATGGGAAGTAGAACAGGTCATGATCTCATGGCTTGCGAGTTTAAGCCACACACTGGGCTCTATGCTGACAGCTCAGATCCTGGAGTCTACTTCCAATTCTATGTCTCCCTCTCTCTCTGGCCCTCTCCTGCTCACACTCTGTCTCTTTCTCTCAAAAGTAAATAAATGTTAAAAAATTTTTAAAAAAAGAAAAAGTAAAAGAAAAAATTAAAACACAATTGTCTGATTATCAGGGCAAATAATCTGAGGTCTGCTGGGATGCCAACACCCTAATGAAGTATGGCACTGGGGCACAGAAAGAAAAACAAATAGAATCCCAGTTATACTTTTAATCTAAAAGATAAGACAGAAATTACACTGTCTGAATAGTGCTGATAGCGTCAACAAGGTATCCTATGGGGTGTGTATTTTATTAGTAACTAATAAATTTATGTGATGTGAGTTTCAATAACTTGGAAAAAAAAGTTTATTTCTAACTATTCTAACTGCATGATCATGAGCTGTCCAGGCTGAATAGTGGCTCGGCAGTGCCATGAGCTTGCCTGAGGCCTCCTTATTGTGAACAGGGAGCAAAGCTTTAGCTGTTGCACAAAGTGGGGAAAATGACAGTGAGGGCAGGCTCCTTTTCTCATTAGGTTGCACTCATCAGTTTGTTTACAACCATTACGCAGACCCTACTCGAAAGATCCAACTAGCCGCAAGGGAGACCACGATATGTAATCTTCCCACCTAGCTAAGGCTTCTATTTTTGGTGAGTGAGCACAGGTATTGAGGGTGCAGTGAGCAGTCTCTGTAACATGCAGTGTAATGCACTATGGTTTCAATGTTCTTGTTTAATTATATTTACAGTCCTGTGATCTCATGTCAACTACACTGACACTGAGAGTGAACAAGTGGTTGGGTGGGGGTTCTCTGAAGAAATGGCTGATTGAAGATAATGTCAGGAACATAAGCACATATGAAAAAGAACTGATGGTTCTTCTCTTCCAAGGTCTCTGCTAGCCACAATAATGAATTAAAACAATGCCAATCTACATGGTTCTGACACGACACACAGGAGCGCCTGGGTGGTTCAGTCAGTTGAGAGTCCAACTCTTGATTTTGGCTCAGGTCATGATCTCACTATTTGTGGGACTGAGCCCTGTATCAGGCTCTGCACTGGGTGTGGAGCCTGCATGGGATTCTCTCTCTCCCTCTGCCCTTCTCCCCTGCTCGTACTCTCTGTCTCTCTCCTCTAAAATATAATTTTAAAAAATTTAAGAAGGGGAAAAATAGTGGGGGAGAGGGAGGGAGGCAAACCATGAGAGACCCTTGAATGCCAAGAACAAACTGAGGGCTGATGAGGGTGGGGAGGAGGAGATAGGGAGTGATGGGCATGGAGGAGGGCACTTGTAGGGATGAGCATGGGGTGTTATATGGAAACCAACTTGACAATAAACTATTAAAAAAAATTAAGCAGTTCTGACACACAGCAATGCTGAAACAAACAAACCAATCCTGAAATTCTCTGGACAAGCACTGAGAACATAGATTTATATCCACTATCATATAATATCATCTAATGTCTTGCACTATAAAACACATTTAAGGTAAAATGCAAAGTTAATAAAGTGGAATGCACATATTATCATACATATATCTGTTCTATGCATTGTATTATACTTATAAAATTCCATACACTTATAGATTATAGAAACCCTGTAGGTTATATATAGGTTATACATAGCCCATAAATTATATACAGATTCTCTAAAGTGAATGAATACATCTGGACACCTGGGTGGCTCAGTCACTTAAGCATCCAACTCTCGATTTTGGTTCAGGTCATGATCTTACTGTTTGTGGATTTGAGCCGTGCTTCAAAACTGCTTGGGATTCTCTCTCTCTCCCTTTCTCTCTCTCCCCCTCCCCTACTTGCACTCTCTTTTCTCTCTCTCAAAATAAATAAATAAACCTGACTTTTAAAAAATCAGTAAAAAAGTGAATGAATACAAATAATTACTACACATTATAACCCCATTTTCCCATATTTTTTAATGTTTATTATTTGAGAGAGACAGAGTATGAGCAGAGGAGGAGCAAAGAGAGAGGAGACACAGAATCCGAAGCAGCTCCAGGTTCTGAGCTGTCAGCACAGAGCCCAACGTGTGGCTCGAACTCACAAACCATGAGATCATGACCTGAGCCAAAGCCAGATGCTTAACTGACTGAGCCACCCAGGTGCCTCTATAATCCCATTTTAATAACGAGGAACAGGAAAGTTTTATGAGAAGTCCAAGTTTTACATGGTGCTATCATGGCGTCACAATTGGAAATAGGTTTAATATTTGTTTGTCATTTTTACCACCTCCTTTTATTTCCCACTTTTTACATTTTTTTTAATGTTTTATTTATTTCTGAGAGTGAGAGAGAGACAGCGTGAGCAGGGGAGGGTCAGAGAGAGAGGGAGACACAGGATCCGAAGCAGGCTCCAGGCTCTGGGCTAGTTGTCAGCACAGAGCCTGATGCGGGGCTCCAACCCACAGACCGCAAGATCATGACCTGAGCCGAAGTCGGATGCTTAACCAACTGAGCCACCCACACGCCCCTATTGCCCACTCTTATAACACACAAAATATATTAGTGTTTTAGCGCATACATGCAATTTATATATACATACATATATGTATATATATGGTATATATTTTCAAAATATTTAAATCCTAGGGTTGTGCAAGTGAGTTTGTCTAAAAGTGATCCTTGCTCTAAGAAGCTGAGCCTTGAGAAATGAAAGTTTTGATTTATAAATCCATGATTTTGTGTTTAGTGCTGAAGCTTGTGGATGTGTCGTTCCACAAACTCCCTTATCTTTCCTGGGCTCAACTTACTCGTTTTCTTCTTGTGTGAGGAGTAGCCAATGCCTCAGTCATTTGCTCCACGGGGTGAGTATGGATCAAATGACATCATGTATACCCAAATCTCTCTGCAAACGACATACTTGTATGTCCTAACTTGTGTTGAAGGAGGCTAGGATTTGGATAGAAACAGACAATGGGAAAATTATGTCAGGTAGAACTGAAAAATTAACATATGGGAGAGAGCCCAGAACACTCTTGAAACAGACCACAGCACATTTTCTCCTTTCCTGGTATCAACATCCAAGGTTGGGGGCGGGGGTTGGACCATTGCATGGACTACTTCAAACTCTCAATTTACCGTGTAAAGATACAACCACTGATCCCCTCATGTTTGAAAATGGGATGATTCCCACACGTGAGCTGTGGTGTGCATGTACTGACATGCACAGGGTAATTGTCCTTTATAATTGAAAATGTGGCAACTGACAGTTTTATGTCCCTAACAGTCAACCACTGTCGATGGGATTTTACGGTGAATTTACAGTGGCAGGCTCTGGGTCCTGGGTTAATAGGCCTTCTGCTTCTGTAATAAGGACCCATTAGAAAAAGGAGGGAGACGATAGACAAAAGGAGGAGAGGAACGTCTAAACACATCCTGGTTCTCCAGCTCAGCTGCTGTGGGCTCTGAGGTATTAAATGCTTTCCTGGCTCAGGAGTCACATTACAGATGACATTTCCTTGAAGAGCAGCCATAATCTCACCTTCCTGTCATCCCACCCAGAACCTATAGCCATAAATCATGATACCAAAAGATACCAAAAGCAGACCACTCCCCTCTCATCATACATCTTTGGGGAAGATTCTTCAGTGATGCTTGATGTTTGACAAAATATCGGAAAATAAACCAACAGCTCTGAACCCACAGGCTGAGAAGTTTGAAAATCATGGCTGCCAAATTTCCAGCCGCCGCGAGTGAGTAAATGAGCAAGAGATGGAAATTGACTCATTGGTAAGGGTCGTGATTGCCACAAACAGCTGCAAAACTTCACGGTAAACATAGCATCAACATGTGCATTTGATTAAAACGTTGTCTATTTTTGCAGGTAGTTAAAATGCTAGACACTACTATGCTAAGACTCATTTATTCTATTTAATCCTTACAGGAAATGTATTGCTGCTTCCATTTAACAGCCGAGGAAACAAAATTGAAAGGTGCTGAACACTCTTGCCTGAGAAAAAAAAGCAGAGGGAGGTTTTGAACCCAAATCTGTCTGATGACAAAGTCTGTGTTCTTCACACACTCTTACAGGTTCTCTCAATGCCAAACAAGGAGTTTGGTTTTGTCTCGTTTTAATTCTAGAGTCTGTCTTTTCCTTCTCATGTTCAGTTCTCCTGAAAATAGTTGTAGTCGCATATCGCTGTTGAGAAACATTTTTTTTCTTTTCTTTCTTTCTTTTTTTTTTTTACAAATAGTTTATTTGTCAAGTTGGTTTCCATATAACATCCAGCGCTCATCCCCACAAGTGCCCTCCTCCATACCCATCTCCCCCCTCCGCCCCCATACCCATCAGTCCTCAGTTTGTTCTCAGCATTCAAGAGTCTCTCATGGTTTGCTTCTCTCCCTCCTCCCACTATTTCCCCCCTTCTTCTCCCCCACGGTCCTCCGTTAGGTTCCTCCTAATCCTCCTATACGTGCAAACATATGATATTTGTCCTTCTCTGCCTGACTTATTTCGTTCAGCATAACACCCTCAAGGTCCATCCATGTAGATGCTGGCGACGATGTGGAATGGCAATGAGAAACACTTTTCAAACCACCAACTAAGGGGAAAGTTGCAAATCGGTCCCTTCCATCTCCTCGAGAGGGAGAAAGCTGTTCTTTGGATATGGAGCGCAAAGAATTCCCTGAAAAACCTCTATTAAGTGCCACAGTCAAGAAACAGTTTAAGTAAATAAAAGTGCTACGTGTGTGCATGGCCAGGAGAGAGAAAGAAATGGTGTATCAATGAATGCAATAGATGCCTACAATCCCTTCTCTGAAGCCAGAGGAGCCAAATATGCATTCAGGCTTCTGGATTTTATGATCTCAAACATTATGCAGCTCTCCCAGCGAGCACTGGGGCAATACTACATAAACAAACACATTAATATTTCTGCAGTGAAACCCACAAAAATTCACACTTCATGTAATACCCAAAGGCTATAAAGTAACTCCCTTTAGGGTCAGGCCAGGTCAGAGAAGCTAAAAAATAAATTAAGAAAAGTATGTGTTTCTTTCAAAGTTTCCATTTTCACCCCAAGACATAATCTTGTTTAATTCTCAAACGCATTCTCTAGTGGAGAACTCATTCTTTCTAGTGACTGCCTGATGTCCTTTGGCAGCAAAAAGTAAAGTCCCTCTCCCACCACCTCATATCTCTAATTTGTGTTATGGTTGACCCTGGAATTCAGATGTTGTGACTGTGTCACAGAGCATTTCTGTGCAGCACTGGACAGAGCAAAAAGTGTTACATAGACTCTGGTTCAAATACAGGCTCTTCCTCTCTTCCTCCAGAGAGACAGCTTTCACCCCCAGCTCCCACATCTCAAAATGCATAGATGCTCAAACTGGGAGAAGTTGGTGAAGGAAGGGTGGTGTGGGAGGTCCCTTCTGGGTACCTTTGTTCATTCCCATCTCACCTGTCCCTTAGCATCGTCCTGCGTCCCCTGCCTGTGAATTCTCCAACTTTACAAGTGCCTGGGTGCCAAATACTGCCATGAGTCTGGATACACCTTTCAATGTTTACACAATTTCCTCTTGCTTCTCTTTTCTCTCTTTTCTTGGTTCCTGAAAGTGAAAAGAATCAGAGAAAATCATGGACACATTAAATCATGAGAAACCCAGGGTCCGTGCTTTGTCCTCATCACTGTCAAGAATGTGACCTTCCTCTCCTGTATCAAATAACTACTGGCTGTGGCAGTCATCTGCTTTACTGCATGTGGGTGGAGTGTGCCCTCCTTACCTTTCACGAAAACAGCATGTGATCTAAACATAAAAGGTGACTCAGGAGTACAGTATATCACTTACTCAAAAAGCAGTGATTTGTCTTTTTCTTAATGTTTCTTTATTGAGAGAGAGAGAGAGCATAAGTAGGGTAGAGGCAGAAAGAGAGGGAGAGAGAATTCCAAGCATGCTCTGCACTATCAGCACAGAGCCTAATGTGGGTCTCAATCTCACAAACTGTGAGATCATGACCTGAGCTGAAGTCAAGAATTGGAGACTCAACCTAAAGAGCTACTCAGGCTCCTCATGTTTTAATTTTAATTTTTATGTTTTAGAGGTAATATAATTAATGAAACCCTTAAATACAGACCAAAGGGGGATAAAGGAGAAGAAACGGAACATACCAATAATCTCACTTGTTTCTTTTTGATGTCTCCTTTCTCCTTTTTCCTATGCATGCTTTCAACCAGCTTATTAAATCAGAGAGGCTATATAACACTGGGATTTTTTTAACACACTTTTAAAAACCATTTTCCATGAGTGCTGTGGCATGTTTTCCATGAATGTTAACAGTTGTTAAGAGTGTGTTTTCAAAGTCAGATTTCATGGACTGAAGATTTGCTTCCCCAAAATTCGTAGGTTGAATCCCTGACCCCTAATGCAATGAAGCCTTTGAGAGGTAGCTTTGAATGAGGCCATGAGGGTAGGACTCACCCCAAAGAGGAAGAGAGACCAGAGCTGTGTCTCTCTTTCTGGACTATGTGCACACAGCAAGAAAACCACTATGCACAAACCAGGAAGATGTCTCTCACCAGGAACGGAATTGAATGACTTGTTGATCTTGGACTTCCAGCCTCAAGAACCTTGAGAAATAAATGTCTGTTTATAGCACATAGTCTGCAGTATTTTGTTATAGCAGACCAAGCTGGGTAATACACAGACTGCCTGATGGACCACCTACTAACTAGATAAGCTTGGGCAAGTTCTATAACTTTTCTGTGCTTTTATTTCCTCAACTATAAAATGAAGAAGGTAATGGCAGCTGTCTAACAGAGTTGTTGTGAAGATAAAACAAGAAATTGCATGCAAAGCATCTAGAAACTATTTGACACATAGTGAGCCCTCCATAGACACTATTGACTGGTGAGTGTCCAGTTTCCCCATCTGTTAATCTGAATAATCATACCCACCTCACAAGCTTTTTGTATGGGCAGAGGCCAAATGTCTGAGAGCCGAGCACAGTGCCTGGTAGAGAGCAGGTTTGGAATTAAGAAAAACATATAATCTTAAAAAATAAGAATACTTAAAAACTATTCGAATTGACATGTTTATTTGAAAATGTCTTTGAAACGTTCCAGGTGACACAGAAATTTCACATCAGAAACTGAAGATCAAACTAATGATCTTTGACTGTTTTGATCCGAGGCAGTGTTTCACTTCTCTATACTATTCCTCCAGAGAAGTCTTTTAGACCATGTGATAATAAGAGTGTTGTTCAGGTTACTTACTGCTGTATTATAAATCACCCCAAAACCTAGCAGTTAGGCACAATTGCAGTCTTTTGATTTCATGGGTCAGGAATGTTGGAAAGGCACAGCAGGAATGGCCGGACTCTACTCAGTAACATCCTGAGCCTGGGCTGGAACGTTCGGTTTTGGGGGTTGACTCCGTCACTGGGGTTGAAGTCCTCGAGAGGTCATTTTACCCACATGTCTGGCATTGGCTGAGATCTTAAGTCTGCAGTCAGAGCACCTATACTCAGCCTCTCCATGTGGCCTCACAGCATGGTGGACTCAGAGGAGCGAGTCCCCTTATGTGGGGGACTAGGAGCCAGAAGCAAACGAGCTGTGAACAAGCCGGAAGCTGGATTACATTTATGACTCAACCTTGTAAGTTACATGACGCCCCCTCTGCCGCATTCTGTCTACCTCAAGGTCTCAAGGCAGTCCAGATGTAAAAGGAAGAACACATAGTCCTAGTCCTCTCTCAATAGAAAGAATATCAACTGCGTGCTTAAAACTATGACGAAAATTTTAGCCCTGAGTATCAGGGAACTGCTTATGGAACCAGTGAAATCAGAGACCTTCTCTTGCTCAAAGGTTCACTTGGTTTATAAACAGTTTCTGAAGGTGAAAGACCTTGTTTTCATTACATCTCTCTTCTTTATTCTACTCAGGCCAGGGTCCTTGCAGAGTTGAAATAATTGAATGCTTTCTGATTTACACTGAGCACAATTCCTTTATTATTTCTTAGCTGTGTTCCAGATTTTCATTATGATAATGCTAATTATACATATTATATTAAAATGATCCATTTTTGCTGAATTTTATACTTCTCTTTGTTGTTATCCCATAAGTATCATGCAATTTTACTTTTTTTACAACTTGGTAATTTTTTACTATATAAACATATATGTTTAACCACAACACCAATAATAATAACAATAACAATAATAATAATAATAATGTCTTGATCCAACAGTATGTCCTTATTTGGTCTTAAGAAAGCGTGGCTCCACTTAGATTCACAAATATATACTTTCCCATAATTTAATAACTCTTTGTCTCAGGAAACATGAAAAGAAATCCCAGGCCAGTAATTATAATGGCAATTCTAATGAACATTTATAGAATATCTACTGTGTACTATACTTTGAACTAAGCATTTTACACACAGTAGCTTAGGTAGTGTGGCATAAATGGATACAGTCTCTGGAAAAAGATAGAACTAGTTTTGCATTGGGTTCTGTCCCTTATTAACTATATAATCAAGGGCAGGTGACATCATCTCTGTGTCAACAGTAAAAGAGGAAATGGCTATCAAGGTTGATTATATGAATATACATATAGCACATAGCATGAGATCAAGTATCCAGCAAGCATCCTGAGGATGAGAGATTCTATTCCTTACAAAAATCTTAATTCACACAGCTCACATTTACTGAGTGCTTATTAAATGCTAGGTTTGTCACACGGTGTTAAATTTACTAACTCATTAATCTTCATAAAAACCTATGTGGTGAGCACTGCTGTCATCCCCATCTTATAGATGTTAAGACTGAGACTCAGAGAGACTAGCCTGCTCAAGATCACAATTTGTGGCAAGACCATGTGGCTAAGGCACAGGTTCAAAATTCAAACTCTGTCTCTGTTTCCAAAATTTACTTACGCTCAGGATTCTTTGAAAACTATAGAATGGTCCACATGCACTATCATTTCAGCATGCTGATTCCATACAATTTATTTGGTATTCATCTTGTGATTGAGCCAACCCACTGTATTAGTCAGGGATCCACAGTGAAATGTAGAATGTACATATACAGAGAACAAGGCATCTCATAAGAACTGGCTTATGCAGTTACGGAGGCTGACAAGTCCAAAATCTGCAGTGAACCAGAAGGGTAGAAACCCAGGAAGAGTCAACGTTACAGTTCAAGTCTGAGGGCCATTTGCTGATTGAATTCCCTCTTGCTCATGGGAAGTCAGACTTTTTATTCGATCAAGCCTTCAACTGAGTGGGGATGAGGCCCATCTATTTTATGGAGGGTAATCTTATCTTTGCAAAGTCTACTGATTTAAATGTTAATCACATCCAAAAGCAATAAAGAAGAAGAAAAAAAAAACTTCCTAGAAACATTAAAATAATGTTTGACCGTATATCTGGCACCATGGCCCAACCAAGTTGAATAATAAAATTACCATCCCACTCACTAACAAAACAGAAGTGAAAACAAATACCAATCACAGATTAAAAATAGGAAAAATAAGTTATTTTAGAAGAAAAAATAGAAATGGTGAAATGGATGGTGAATACATGTCCTAATTGCTTTCTCCTGTCACTGCATTGAACACTGAAGAAAAAAGAAAAAAGAATATATTGAACAGAAAAAATAACAGCATAGAAAATCATAATTCAGTGCACACATAAACCCATTTATAACCTTAACAGATATGGTGCTTTTTGTTTAAAAAAAGAAAAAGCAGTGGCAGGTGTGGATGAGAGGCAGCAGAGGGTCTCATCTCTCTGGTTGTTATGGAATCAGCGGGGCTGCCAGGGCAAGGGCAGTATCTGGGCCCAGCTCAGATCAGGAAAGGGACAAGGTCTACCTGTGGTTGGCACCACAGGTGGTCCAGGCACANTGGTTGTTATGGAATCAGCGGGGCTGCCAGGGCAAGGGCAGTATCTGGGCCCAGCTCAGATCAGGAAAGGGACAAGGTCCACCTGTGGTTGGTCTACAGGTGGTCCAGGCACGCAGAATGCAGCCTCCAGGGTTTGTAGCCAGCGCCACTGGCAAATTCAAGGCCCAGTATAACCATTGCACAAATTCTCTAATAGTCTCCATGGAAATTTACTATCAGTCACCAAGCATTCAAAGAGATACTATTGACTTCAAGTATTAATGCATGGCCTTTACAGTCATTTACTTTGGCCAGATTGGTTAGGGATTGTTCAATCAACAACATGAACAGCAGAACCCAGGTAATGGGAAAAGGAGGACACAAAGTGCTTAAAAAAAACTGTAAGGGTTTAAATTCCTTTGAGTAACAGGGGACAAAATTTTTCCCCCCTGGGAGCATGTTAAAGATAGAAGCCCTTTTTGAAAAAAATCTCCTATAATCAAGATATGTGTTAGGATGTGTGCATTCAGAAGAGATTCTGTGAGGGCTGCTATTTGCAGCTGTATACTCAGGAGCTGAATGAACTATTGGATGTGTTCGTCACTGAGAAGCAAAAAGACAAAAAATCTTACTCACCTCTCTGTAGGATAACAAAGGCTACAGAGAGTTGAAAAAATTAGCTCAACTTTAATACAACTGAGCAATCTATAGGAACATGGCATTGAACCTACCTGAATGTTCCTGAAGCTTCAGGAACATTTCACTTTGGACTTGCCCAGACAATCACAATTCCTCTCAGGTAACCTACACAAGATTATAACACTCTAGACATTTCAATATTTTGGCATCCAAACCATAGCATCTATATTCTTTCCCCAAATTGGATACAAAAAAGAGAATAAGCAGAAGCACTTGGCATATTTAACTTTATTTAATCTTTCCAGCATTACGTGACATACGGGTTACCACTTCCTTATTATATAGATACATAAGTCACTTTTCTAGATGGTCTACCTAAAGTGCCTTAGGTCATATCACAAGCAAATTGAAGAAGTGGCAGTCACATTCAGAAGTATTCTTCAATAGATGGATGGATGAATGAATGGATGGATGCGTAGTTGGGTTGATTGGTTCTCAAATTAAGTTATTTAATTTGGGTCCCCATTTCCTGGAATGTGACATTTTCTTGACTCTACCTGAGAAGGGAAAAAATGTTAAAGGTATGTTCAAAACAAATCTTGGAAGTCCATATAATCTTTAGAAATGTATTGACTGTCAAATTTATAGCCAGACTGCCCAGCTTTATGAAGGAGAGAGGGTGACACTATAGATATTAGAATGAAACTATTTATTTCTGTGAGTTGCAAGTGACCATATAACTCACACGTAATCCTGAAGTCTGTATATTCTAGGAGATTCATGCTGTATTGTATCATGGGGAATGGCTCATAATTCACGTGCTGGGCTTCCTTTGGTGTGCCCGGCCTGAACATTTAGGCATAAAATTCCTTTTCTCTTTCAGAAATGGAAATGCAACTGTGATTTTCTGGCAGCAGATTTATGTCTTGGAATAACTGTTTTAAGAAATGTGTGGATACATGGCTCTGTTTGACAAATGGCACTAGTGACAGGCAAGCACTGATGTTGCTCTACCACACCCACCATGTCCTTTGTTTCCCCCAGAGGCCAACAGCCACCCAGTAACACATCAGAGCCCCAAAACTACACCAAAAATAACATATGTTGACGCATCTTAAAATGCAAAATTAAATGCTTAACGAAAATGACTACAGGACATAGAGTAGCCAAAAGATAAAATAAAAATCCTTCTAAAGTCTACTACCGAAATGAATTGTTTTCAGTAAGATGATAAATTATCTTAGGAGCTCCATAAACCCTGTTCTAGCACACTGTCAACGAGTTAGCTCAGTTCAAGGCCTTCTCCACCTGGTTGGAATGTTCAGGGACAACCATGGGAGCTTGCTCACCACCCCCAGGCACAGGGCTCTGGGTGAATGGACAGATGTTCTGTTGGAATGAGGCAGGGAGTCCACATGGGACAGTCAAACCGGGACTGAGCATGATCCCTGACCCTGCTGGGTGCTGCTTCTGCTTGGCCATGAGCTAAGGCAAATTGGGGGAAGATCTCTACAACATCCTTCACATATTTTAATGGCACTCCATCCTATAAATATGTCATAAATTATTTTAATCATATATTTTATTCATTTTACCTACTTTTTTAAAATGCCACATGCATTTCCATTTGAAAATCTTCTGTGAAATGAATTGGGATGTTTCAAATATATATTAATCCTAGTGTCAGCTAAAATGACCAGCCTCTTAGGATCTAAAAAATGATTGTCCTGGGGTGCATAGGTGGCTCAGTTGGTTAAGCATCCAAAATTCTTAGTTTCCACTCAAGTCATGATCTCACAGTTTGTGACTTTGAGCCCTGCATCAGGGTCCATGCTGGCAGTGCAGAGCTTGCTTGGGATTCTTTGTTTCTTTCTCTCTCTTCTCTTTCCCTGCTCTCTCTCTCTCAAAATAAATAAACATTTAAAAAAATAGTTTAAAAATAAATAAATTAAATAAATAAATAAATAAACAAAAATAAAAATTAAAAAAAAAAAAAAAGATTGGCATTTAACTCTTTATTTCATGGCATGTGGAAAGTCCAGCACCCCTCACCCTCAAATGGAAGTCTGCAAATTCTTAGGGTGTCTAACTCCTCAAGTTCATACAACTCTGTGTTTACACTCCTCCTGAAGGCTTTTGTGTGTGTCCTCTTGCCATGGTGAATGTGCTTTCCTTGTTCTATATTAAAGATTCTAGGTAAGGACTGCAAATCTGATTCTGGATTTTAGTAACTATGAAGCCACTCAAATGACTTTCGGAAGACCTTTGCATATAGAGCCAGCTCTCCTGAGGATTTGGGGAGATAGGGATTCAAAAGCTAGAGTCACAATGGACATTGGGTGGTGGGCCTGCCTCTTCCTAGATAGCCCAGCAGAGATCCCTGGATGTCCACAATCAAGGAACCGCCATAGCTATGCCATCTGGTGCTGTGCTCCATTCCCCTATGCTCTTCCTGGTTCCTCCAGCCACCTGTCCTAGGGGAATCTAACAATATTTCAAATCCTGTCCATTTTCTTACACATAACAATTTTATCCCCCTTGTTCTGAAGGCTCATTATATTCTACTCTAAAATTAAGCATGCACATGTAGATCGTCAACCGTCTACTCATTTTCTAAACAAAGGTATGTCCTTCCAAGAGGAACTCTGATATCATTTATTAAGATGACTTATCATCGTAAGTGTTTGCTTACATGTATTGTCCTAATGGTAAACTGAGAGAAGTAATAGATATTCATATCAGGAAACCACATACATCCCTTCCTTAATCCCCAGGACCATCTTTCAGGCCCATACCATCATTTTCCTGCTGTCTAATTGCCAATATTCATCTTGTTTTTCTTCGTTCTTTGAAGCTGTCTCCACCTGTGTTATCTGTATGAATTCTTTTTCCATCTGGGTCTTGCTAGATAATGGAATAAGGTCATAAAGACTTTAACATTCCTCACTGGACCATTTTCACTTTTATATGATTATTTCTAATCATGTGAGTAGGCATGTAGACTTTATAATCATAGGAGAGAGAGAACGATGGTTCAAAAATTCACCATGTCCTCTCTTTCATGTCTTTCTCTCTGATGTCCCTGACTTCCTTCTGAGATGGGCAGTGACACCTGTTTGGATTCTTATTTTCCTCTTCTTTCTCTCAGAGTAGAGTTCATTTTACCTGTCTCCTTCATTTCTAAACCTTAGAGCCTCCTTCAAAAGGGTCCTCTTTCTAGAACATGGACCCCAGACAACTGGGCCAGAGCAATAGCTATCCCTCATCTTGAAGAATGTAGGGTTTGGAGATGAGAAGGAAATAGATTAAAATCATGGGGAAAAACATGGCATTTAGCAAAGTGTTTAACCACACTTAATTATCTTTTTTTAATATGTAAAATGAGGCTAGTCTTATGGCATAGTAATATATAAATTAAGGATTCTGCAATATTTTGACAGTCTTTTTTTCATAAATCCTTTGTTTTAAAGTTTATTTATTTGAGAGAGAGAGAGAGAGAAGAGATAGAACCACCTGGGAGGGACAGAGAGAGAGAGGGATAGAGAGAATCCCAAGTATACTCCATGCTGTCAGCACAGAGCCTAATGTGGGACTCAAACTCATGAACCATGAGATCATGACCTGAACCGAAACCAAGAGTCAGACACTTGCCTGACTGAACCACCCAGGCACCCGACATGTAGATATTCTTCAAGAAACCATGAGAGACTCTTGAATGCTGAGAACAAACTGAGGGCTGATGGGGGTGGGGGGGAGGGGAAGAGGGGTGATGGGCATGGAGGAGAGCACTTGTGGGGATGAGCACTGGATGTTATATGGAAACCAACTTGACAATAAACTATTTAAAAAAAAAGAATCTTGGCACTACAGAAAAAGGAATGCCTGGCTTCCCTACAGCTTTGCTTTTAATTCTGTGATCTTAAGCACATCACATAAGTTTCCTTAAGTCTTGGCCTCCTTCTCTGTCAAATAAGGATAAGAAAACCACTGTGGGCATTCATGGATATGTAGAGATGTCAGGTGAAGTGTTCAATCCTTAAATATTCAGGTGAAATTTGCTTGAATCCCATGTCAGATGCTATGATACATCCCTGCACATGTGATTCAGACTTTCTGTGATTTCCACAAGATGCAGTGAGGTAAGGCAGACCAATACTTTCCTTCATTCCTAAAACTGTTAAATTTAATGATTTCTACCAACCCATGATCTTATGTTGACATGTTGAAACATCCCACCCAGTAAAACCCAGTCCTGTTCCTTTGAGCCCCCCCAACAAATTCTAACTCAGCAAGGTATATTCTGATTTTATTGAGTTTTGTAGCAGGCCAGAAGGATTGCCCAGAACTGTCTACTGTCTGTTAAAGGCATTTAGCCTCATATTTTCAATACCATCCCCACCACTGCCTGTAGCCTCCGAAAGCTTATTTTTTCCTTTCTTTAATATGCTCCAGGATACAGTGGACCACCTTGCCTTAGGGTTGCACCTCAGAGACTTAGTGAAAATTCCACATTTCCTTCCCTTTTCTCTGCTCCCTTGTCTCTTCCAAGGAAGGAGATAGTGATATCTGTGTCCCCATTATTATGCCATCTCCCTGCAGGTCAGAAGCAACCACCATCACTTTGGGTTTGAAATATCCTGTCCTTCCTAGTTCTTCCTTTTTCACATGTAAAGCATCTTACACTGAGTTAGATCCTAAATGAGTTTGGAAGAGGGGTGGAAGGGGGAAGATGGGACACTCTGGATGGAGGATATGGTCAGGGCAGAAAGAAAATCAATAACATTGGCGGGGGGAGCATAGAATTGATGTGACAGAAAATAGGTTCCCAGGCTAGGAGATCCTGTTACTAAACACTCCTGATATCTAATACCAAAATGTTCTTAATTCCGTGTATGAAAGCATAGCTCTTAACTCTCTAAGCCTGAATAATGGCCCCATGCTCTTCTTACTGATATAGAACCCTCCCTCCACCTCCCTCCACACACCCCAGCACCTGTGAGTTGGGAGAAGATCTCTCCTTCCTAGGTGGGAGCACAGATGCAGAAAGGCAATGATTTCAGAGGGTTTATTTTAGAAACAGAAAACAGCCTCCTAATGACACGCTGGCTGGAGGGGGGTTGCATCTCATTGGTTATGCTGGCAGATCACCCTCCGCTGATCTGTTTTGTCATTTTGTTGTCTGTTGAGGAGACAACAAAATGTTGGTGAGCAGCTGGTGGCAGAATTATGTTTTATGTACAAAATGTGGAAGAAAATTCTGGCCCAGCGCTATAATTGCCTGATTGGATGGGGGCGAGAGAATGAGCTATGCATTTATCTGAATTAAATGTGCTTTCTCGCTTCAAGGTTCAGCATGCTCAACTAGGATGAGAATTAGTGTGCAATACCCTTTGAGCATTTCAGATAGGATTTTGTAAAAAAAAAATACATATATATATGGCTCAGAAATTTCTGGAAAGTCAGAGTCAGCGAGGAGTCCAACAAGACTAGAGTGATATGATATATTGGTATCTGCAAGGATTTGGGGTTCCTCACAGAAATGCCTCAAGACAGTTAACATGCTAGTAGAGGAGCAGGAACAGAGGACTGGGGAGAAAACCCAGCA
Organism: Crocuta crocuta; assembly: GCF_008692635.1. Classification (NCBI taxonomy): domain Eukaryota; kingdom Metazoa; phylum Chordata; class Mammalia; order Carnivora; family Hyaenidae; genus Crocuta; species Crocuta crocuta. The sequence continues at coordinate 10,188,777 of NW_027551568.1, read as the reverse complement.
ACAGGACTTGGGGGGGGGGTGCGTAGGGATACAGTTAGGCAGGCAAAACCCAGTACAGTAGACACCAGGTCCTGAGTCCTTTTATAAAACACAGTATCTAACAGCTATAGCACACTAATTTCTTGGAGCAATTAGACAACTATCTAGTACATCATATTATTTTACTTCAACCCCTGAGTCATTTGCTTCTTTTTTTTAAATTTTTTAAATGTTTATTTATTTTTGGGAAACAGAGGATGAGCAGGGGAGGGGCAGAGAAAGAGAGAGACACAGAGTCTGAAACAGGCTCCAGGCTCTGGGCTGTCAGCACAGAGCCTGATGCGTGGGGCTCGAACCCACGAACCATGAGATCATCATCTAAGCTGAAGTTGGACGCTCAACCAACTGAGCCACCCAGGTGCCTCCTAAGTCATGTGCTTCTTAAGGGTTATAAGTGCTTGCTCTCTAAAATATTCATAACGATCGCACTTCTGTGTTAATTACATAAATCGATAAAATGCTACCGAAACTAGTATACATGAATGTAAAAAGGAAGCTGTTTTTTCTTTGTAAATTCAGTTGAAAAACTTATTAAAGATGACTCACCAAAAACATTTGGAGCGAACGCGAACGTGGTGTGAGGAAGCTGACCTGAAGGCTGCAGGGAAATCACAAACACCAAACTCCACACTCAAGATTTGCAAGTATGCGCAAGATATCACTCCATGTGAAAGAAACGTGAATTAGAAGTTGGAAAGGACTCATTATGAGTCTGTTTTTTTCAAGACAGAATAAACGAAATGCCAATCACAATGCTCATGTTCAAAGAAAAGATCATGATATTAAATGAAAAAATTGGCAAAGACATGTGTAATTAAAATGCTTACAGCATGCGTATATGCATGTGTGTGTCATTTTTTTTACTTCCCTCCTTAGCCATATTTTTTATTAGTTTGTCAATCTCAGGTCTGGACTAGAAGGGATCAGATGTCTTTAGCTTTGCTGGGAGTATGTATGAAGTCATTCTGGATGGATTAGGGGATGTCAGAAGGACTAAAGAGGGATCACATGGCGTAGGAGGGTGGATGGAGGTGAGGAACATGTGGATAGTCTGTAGAAGGGAGGGCTGTCACCAGGAAGCAGGATCAAAGTCTCTCGAGGGTAGATCTGGGGCTTGGACTTTAGCCCATGTGAGTTGGAAGACTGGTTACAGAAAACCATGGCTTAGCCCTAAGGATCTGGGGAGATGGGCTGGATAATGGCAGCAAGGCTCAGGGACAGAACAAACTAAGTAGCTCTACACATACAGAAATACTGTGGACCTCACAGGTCAGCAGAGCTGCCACACCACACCCCTCCCTCTGATCCTCAGTTCCCTCATCTGTAAACTGTGGACCATCGTAACTCTGTCATAGGGTAATAGGAAGGATTAAACGTATGACACATTCACACCACCTAACACATGAAGTATCATTAGCTGGAAAACAAGGTTCTTATTTCCTTTCTTCCATCCATTCATTCCCAAATATTTACTGAATATCTCCTCTGTGCCAAGAGCTCTTCTAGCTATAAAGGAGACCACAGTCAGAAACAGAGGTGGAATCCAATTCACATGAAACTTACTTTCCGATGAAAGAACAGACACTAAAATAGGAATATAATATAATAACAAGGACATGCACTTTGAAATGAAGTGGAGGAGGGAAGTGAAAGACTCACGATGGTGTAAGGAAAGGTAAGAGTGGGAGATGGTATTCATCTACATACTCTCTGCTCTTGTTCTGGGAGGAAAATGGCAATGTGGCCATGAAGCTATTGTGTAATTATTGATGATTTCTCAGCTGCCTGCAGCACAAAACACAGTGAGTCATGGCCAGCAAACTTCAGAGAGCTCTTAATTTTTAATTTTTAATGAAAACAACTTTACTGTTTTTGCTCTAAGTATTATATATGAAGAAAACTCAAAACAATGCAGCAAATTATGAAAAAGTAAAAAAATAAAGAAAAACTAAAAATTGCCATAAATGTCAACATTCAGATATAGCGATTGTTAACATGTTTTAGTCTGTGTTTCTGTTTGTTTTAGTGAACTTGCTGCTTAAAGAAAAGCCTTAATGCATATCAATTCCCTTGTTAACAGGAGAAATGTTGGCACTCAACCAAAACTCTTAAATGCCTGTAAATATATACACTGCATAAAATACATACACATAATACATCCATCACAAACATACATACAAATACAGATACAAATGTGTGTATGTGTATGTAAGTGTATATGTACAGCACCTGAGAGAGACACATATATATGAATGTGTTCATACATAGATAGAGGGAGAGAGAGAGAGAGAGAGACAGGAGAGGGTGGGATGCTTACGGGTTGTGACTCCGAACAAGACATTTAACCTCCAGGGACTCTCATCGACTTGTTTGGAAAGTGAGTGCATGGGGCAGAAATGGCAATACTCCCCCACAATGCATTTGCTCCCTGACATCTCTTGGCTCCCTTGCCTTTAGGGAAGGCCTCGCCTATGTGACTGTTTCCACAGTGACACTGTGACAAGCAAGTGCAATTCCCCAGTGCTTCTCCTTCCCTCCTGTGGGGACTGAGGTGGCAGACGGGTATGCACTAAGACAGGAGACTCCCCTGCCTGGTGCATGCGTAGAACAGAGCCCTTCCCACTCTGATGCCAAAAACCATGAGCAGGGGAAAAAAACAAAATGAAACAAAATAAACAAAACCAAAAAAAAAAAACCCAAAACTTTGTTAAATGAAGGCACAGAGTGTTTGGGTTGCTACAGGGTAACAAACCTACCAGACCAAAACAGCAGGAGAAAACACACAGCAGCCAGAGGGCTAAACAAGACCATGTGAGGCCAATAATAGAAGCTCAGTCAATACTGGTTGAATCTGAATGACAGGGTCTAATGGAGAGGAAATTAGTCATACTGCAAACACGTTGCAGTGACTTTTTTTTCCCCTTGAGAGGGACAGGCAGAGAGAGTCGGAGACAGAGAATTCCAAGTAGGCTCCACGAGGTCATCACAGAGCCCGACGTGGGGCTCGAACTCACAAACCATGAGATCATGACCTGAGCCAAAATCAAGAGTCAGAGGCTTAACCACCTGAGCCACCAAGATGCCCCCTTTGCAGTGGCTTTTGAGAGAAACACAGATAAAACACTGGCAAGCAATTTCTGATACCTCCCAGTTGTATATTTTCTCCAGACCTGAGTTCAGTTTTCTCTATGCTGTTCCACTTGGCAAAGAAACCCTCTAAGATCTCTGAGCAACCATCACCCACTAAAAGTTAGTTCTGCATCACTGTTCTCTTCTGCCTCTGAGCCCCACCACCCGGGCCTCCTGGGCTCCTCTCCCAGTCCCCACCATGCACTTCTGGTTCCAAATGCTGGTTCTCCTTGTCATGGGTCTCCCCCTGGAAACACATCCTGAGTGTGGAAGTCCTTGAACTTCTGATCTAGCGCTGTCCCCAAGCCACACATCATCCACTTTCTGTCACAAACGTCTCTTTCATATTTTTGTAATTCTTGTCAATGTCAAAACTTAATGTATTCATGTATCTGCTTATTTACTGCCTGAACCCCACCCTCCACTAGTAAGTTCCATGAGAACATAGACTTTGCTGTCTTGGAACAATGCCTGGAACATTGTGTTCGGTATTATCTGTTGAATAAATGCATGGGCACTTACTATGCACTAGATTCTGTGCTAGACGCCCTAGTAACTACATACTAGAATCAAATAAAGTAGGAAGAGATGAGTACTAATTAAAGGCAATGGAAATTTTCTATAGCACTACCAATGGATGGAGCATTTAATTCTTACTAAATTAGAGGCAGCAGGGAACTTTTCCTAGAGGTGAGATTATTTAATCTCAGCTGTGGAGAATGAATAAGATTCTGAATGGTGAGCTGTCAAGACAGTGGGAGGAGGGGTAAAATAGACTGCCCACCAGCTGAAGGGTGGTATCAAGACTGAAGCAGGGACAATTCAGGGCCGACTTCAGCAACAATGAGGTGGCCTCTGCTGACTGGTTGTAAGGAGAGAAAACTGCCCATGGAAGATAGCGCTCAATGGTGAGGAGACCTTGAAGGTTCTATTGGGTGGACCTGACTGTTCAACATGGAAGGTCATTCAATGTTTATAAGCGAGTATAATAGTTTCCCAGAGCTATTGTACCAAAGTGCCACAAACCAGGTGGGTGTCTTAAAACAACAGAAATGTGTTGTTGCACAGTTTCAGAGGCTGGAAGTCTGACATGAAGGGGTCAGTAGGGCTCTGCTCCCTCTGAAAGTGGAGAGGAATCCTTCTTTGCCTCTTCCTAGCTCCTGGTGGTGCACTGACAATCACTGGTGTTCTTTGGTTTCTAGATGCAATCTAGAACCCTTCAATCTTCCAACTTCAAATGGCCTTTTCTGGTGCCTTTGTCTCTTTGCATAGCATTGTATTATTATGTTTTTAATAAGGAAATAAACCACACTTCGTTTGGGGCCCACTGTCCACAGTATGACTTCCTGTTGGTTATTTTCATCTGAAGTTACTCTAGTCCAAACAAAGTCACATTCTGAAGTATTGGGGGCTAGACTTCAGCATGCATTTTTTTAAGTTTATTTATTTATTTTGAGAGAGACAGAGACAGTATAAGTAGGGGAGGGGCAGAGAGAGAGGGAGAGAGAGAATCTGAAGCAGACTCCTGGCTGCCAATGCAAATCCTGATGCAGGGCTTGAACTCATGAAACTGTGAGATCATGACCTGAGCTGAAACCATGAGTCAGATGCTTAATCAACTGAGCCACCCAGCTACCCCCAGCATGTCTTTTGTGAGGGACACAATTTAGTCTATAACACCATGGATTTGTGTTTGAGAAGTCACTCAGTTAATGGTTAATTAATGCTTTCAGCTGGGACATTGTTTTGTCTTTGTTTTTGTTTGTGCCTTCTATTGCTTTGCCCTTGAACTGAAACACTGGCCCTTTCTCAGTCTCAAGACTGCCAGCCCTCAGCCTGGAACTACACTATCATTTCTCCAGATTACCAATTGCAAGTCATCAGATTGTCAATTGTCCGCTTCCATAATGACATGAGTCAGTTCTCTAATTATTTATTATACTGTATGTAATATATTATTATAATGGTATTTCAAATTTATACTTATGTAATTTATATTTATACACACTGTATATTTATAATGTTAATATATTATGAAATAATAAGTCTAATATATTATAATAACATAATATATTATATAATATTGCATGAGACAATTCTCCAGTTCTTTCTTTATAGAAAAATGACACTTATCAGTTGACCCTTGAACAACACAGTTTTGAGCTACATGGGTCCACTTGCATACAGATTTTTAAAATAAGGACAGCACGGTACTGTAAATGAATTTTCTTTTCCTGATGATTTCTAATACCATTTTTTATCTAGCTTACTTTATTGTAAGAATATTTTATGTAATACATTTAGCCTACAAAATATGTATTAATAGACTATGTATGCTATCAGTAAGAGTTCTGGTCAACAGTAGGCTATCAATAGCTAAATTCTGAAGAGTCAAAAGTTGTGCATGAATTTTGACTATGTGTAGGGTTTATACCTCTAACTCCCTCATTGTTCAAGGATCACTATATATGTGTGTATGTTTGTGTGCATATGTGTATGTATGTCTCCTACTGATTCTGTTTTTTTTCTCCAGCAAACCCCAGTTTACACAGATTTTGGTACAGTGAAGTGGAGTGCTGCTGTGACAAATGTGGAAGTGGCTTTGGATCTGGGTGATGAACAGAGGCTGAAGGAGTTCTGAAGTGCATGCTAGAAAGAGCCTAGATTTCTGCTAAGAGACTGTTGGTAGAAATATGAACGTTAAAAGCCCTTCTAGTAAGGTCTCAGATGGAACAGCTTATTGGAAAATGAAAAAAAAGCCCATCCCTATTACAACGTGGCAAAACCTTGGCTGAATTGTGCTCTAGCATTTTGTGGAAGGTAGAACCTGTCAGCCATGCAATTGGGAATTTAGCAAAGGACACTTGTAAGCAAAGTGTTGAAGGATTGGTGAGGTTCCTTTTGGTTATTATAGTAAAATGTTGCAGGATTTCTTACCTCAATAACCAGGGTTCATTGTCTCTCCACTTTAAAGAATAAAGAGGTGGATACGAAACGAGCAACAGGTGAAACTTTATTAGAGTATAAGATGAGAAAGGAAGAATAGTATGAAAGCTCTCTTCACAGAGAGGAGGTGTTCAAGAGTGAATGCCTGCTGACAATGGGAAAGGGTCCTTGTTTTATAAGGTTTTGGTCAGCCCTCCCTTAACGTTCCCCTTGTTCCTTCTCAGGTCCTACCCTCATTGGCTTGATAGCTCTTTGTGCTGGGTTGTCCTGTCCTGATTGGCTTGTTTCCATTGTATGAGAGGTGGTCTATGGCTGTATTGTTTCTTGTGAGTCTTATATTTTACTTATTTTTAGTTAGGTCTTTAATCAAATTCTTGAGGGAAACCTGAGGGGGAGTAGGTGGTGTTTGTTACATTCTTAAGAAGAATCTTACACTTGAGGGGGCTTTCTGTGGTTAGACACTCAGACACTAGCATTGTTCCAAAATATGTGTTTTCCCCCACCCACGGACCTCAGGTCCCGTCTTTTCCTATCTCCCTACTGAATCCTATATTTTCCTATCATAATGTGAGATGAGAGAAATAAATTTTAAAAACTGGTAAGCAAAATGAACTAGAACTTAAAGATTTGGGAAACTCTCAGCCTATCTTAGTGCAAAAAAGAAAGGAAAGGAAGGAGGGAAGGAAGGAAGGAAGGAAGGAAGGAAGGAGGAAAGAAAGAAAAGAAGGAAGGAAGGAGGAAAGAAAGAAAAGGAAGGAGGAAAGAAAAAAGGAAAGAAAGAAAGAAGAGAGAGAGAAAGAGAGAGTGAGAAAGAGGGAGAGAGACAGAGAGAAAAAGAAAGTGAAAAGCTTATTCTGAAGAGAACATTAAGGGTGTGGCTGCACAACGGTTTTATAGGGAGATTAATGTGGATATGGAACACACATTTAATCAACTAATGAACCATCTCAGCACAAAACAGGAACAGACAGGATACAGAGGATTATAGTAGCAGATACACTGCCAGCAGGAACTAAAGGGAACACAACATATGGGGATGAAATGAAAGAAAGCTGTCTGACTTCAGGGATTCTGCAGGACCAGACAACATAGCTATTCAGCTGAGAATAATCCTTCCAGAAAAGGAAAGAAGGACCCTGAGGGTGATCCAAAGACCTATAAGGCCACCACCCCACCAAAGGCCTAGTGAGTAGGGCTGATTTCTTCTTGGTTTACAAGTGTAGTTCCTCTTCAGTTTCAGGGGCTAGAATGCCACCACCCAGTGCCTAAAAGGCAAGGCCAAAGCCCAGCGCCACATGGGCTGGACTGTCTTGCCAAGCCAATAGTGGTAGGAGCCACCCCACTGAGCTATGGAAGGGAGGTGACACTGCCACCCCAGTGAGCCTGGATGGCAGAGCATTGAAACAAAGAGGGTTATTCTCCTGCCTTAAGATCTAATGGACTTTGCATAGCTAGATGTCTGCTTGCTTGGGACCCATCACCCCCTTTTTCCTTCTGATTTCTCCATTGTGGAAAAATCATGTCTATGCTATGCCTGTGTCACCATTGTAATTTGGAAGGACGTAACTTGTCTGATTTCACAGGTTCGCAGGTGGTAAGGAATTTTGTCCCAGGATGAATTGTATCCTGCATTTCACCCACATCTGATTTAAATGATCCTTAGATGTAACTTTGGCCTTTAGACTTTAGAGCTGGTAAGGAAATGAGTTAACACCTTGAGGGCTGCTGAGATGGAATGCATGCATTTTGCACATAAGAAGGGCATGAATTTTGAGGAGCAAAGGGTAGAATGTTATAGACTGAGTGTCTGTGTCCCCCTGAAATTCATGTGTTGAAGCCTTAACTCCCAATGTGACTTTTGGGGATAAGCAACTAAAGTAGTCTTTAAGATTAAATTAGGTAATGGAGCATCTGGGTCGCTCAGTTCATTAAGCATCCGACTTCAGCTTGGGTCTTCATCTTGCAGTTTGTGAGTTTAAGACACACATCTGGGTCTGTGCTGACAACTCAGGGCCTTAGCCCTGCTTCAGATTCTGTGTCTCCCTCACTCTCTCTCTCTCAAAATAAATCAACATTTTGTAAAAAAAAAAAGATTAAATTATGTCATAACAGTGGGGCAAGAATCAATAGGATTTCTGTCCTTATAACAAGAGAAACTAACAAACTCCCTCTCCCTCTGAATGTGCACAAAGAAAGGCCATGTGAGCACACAGCAAGAAGGCGGCTGTCCACAAGCTGGGAAGAGAGCTGTCACCAGGAACCCAAACAGTCATCACATTGATGTTGGACTTCCAACCTCCAGAGATGTGAGAAATGTATACCTGTTGTCTGAGCCCAGCCCATGGTGTTTTGGTATGGCCGCCTGAGCGGACTGACACACTCTGGCTGCACACTCTGGAGCGAGACTGAGGGATGAGGATGAGAAGTGAGGAAGCCAACACGGACATTGCTGCAGGAGAAAAATGTTGATGGACAGAATTAGGGCAATCGCAGTTGTAAACCAGGGATAATGTGAAAGGGACAATCCTTAGTGGTGTTCACTAAGGACAGTTATAAACATCCATCAGTGTATTAATGAGGAAGATAAATGTTATTACAGACCCAAACCAAAAGGCTTTCAGCCCTTCAATCTATTAAACCCATGTCACACTGTCTTTCCTCTGAATAAAATCTGAGCAAAAAAAGGTGAGGGTGTTTTAGTTCCTCTCTGTCATCCTTCCTTCTCCCTTCGCTTATCTGCCTCAGTTTACTTATCTTTCAGATGGAGGTGTACTGATTGCACTTTTGAACACACCAGCCCATGGAGACCACCAGGCATGCTGAGACCACCAAGCACGAGAGGGCATTTTAGAATATTTGAATCTCTTGTTATGGCAGCTTGGTGACATTTCTTGACTCTTTTCCACTGTGGGGACATTTGGGATCAAGGAGATGAAAAAGAGGAGGTAGAGGAAGAAGCATGACTAGCCCAGACTTCCGAGGTTCAGCCTGAGGTGAGCCTAGCTCGCTGACATTTCCCTAGGAGCTGTAAGGGCAGGGTGCCCAGAATGAGAGGAAAAGGAAAGAGGGGCAGAGTGAAAGGGGGAGCAAGTGCCAGCTGGCCCCCCTCCAGGACACACAGCCAGTGCTCAGCAAGAAGGGGCACTTTCACACAGGCAGGCAGGAGCCCCTGCACTGACATGCCAGCTACAGGGATCACACAGGAATCGACCTGCCGATACCCTTCTGTTTCCTGCCGCATGTGATAAAATCTGCCTCTCAGAGAATCCAGCCCTGACTCACATTAACACCTCTGACTTGCATCATCTGACACCTTTGTGCACCTTCTGGAAAGTCAGATGCTCTACCTTGCCCTGAGATACATGCTCCACTTGAGGCCAGATACAATATGAGGAGTCAAAGACTTCTGGCCATGGGCACCAGTGGGACAAGTCTCCATGAGCCTTTCCAGGGTTGGGCAAGATGGCCCCTGTGGTATAGAAAGTAGTGAGGCTCTGGAGACTGATACGGTGCAGATAACATGGGGTTGTACCTACCAGATGGCCAATGCAATAACAATATAAAGTATTTGTGGGATATTTTACAGTAGGTTAATTTTTCATGTTTTCTCTTTTGATCTTTACAACTTCCGGTGGACTAATCCAGAGGGGCACCTCAGGATGGCCACTCTGCACTTCCTGGACTCCTAGAGCTTCATATGAAACGCCCCTGGTTGTTACATGTCTCTGAAAGTCATCATAAATGGAAGAATGCCTACCAAGTCTAGTGAAAGAGGATGAGGCTTGACCCACACTCTCACTCAAAATCAGTCGGTTGGGGATGCTCATCTCCCTCAGGAGGCTCAGGGGGAGAATGTGGGATGGGTAGGTGACTCTAGCTATATCTGTAACTGATCAGTTCTTTAAAACTCCCTGACACAGATACAACCACATGATTTGTCAGTCAAATACAAACTCTACAAGAGCAGAGATATTGGTTGGTCTGGTTGCAGCCATGTCCCAGGACCCCAGCTCAAGCATGTTAATATTTGTTGAGTCAATTAATATGTGAAATATGCATGTTGATAATGTAGAGGTCTGCTGCATTTTCTTCTTCTTTTCTATATGTTATATATATTTTTTTGTTGTTGTGGTCATTAAGGTGAACTGTATTGCCAAAGGGGAGATGGTCAACATGGAAGCTTAGCAAAACAGAAGGATGTTAGAAAATAAAATCTGACAGATTTATTAAGCACTCCCCAATGAAGATAGACATTTTCCTCTTACTATTCTTATTTATAGATAAATTGAGTCAACAAAATTGAGATACTTGTAAAGGTCAGACAGTGAAAATTGTGGGTCTGAACCCAAACAGCATCTACAGGTGGTGAGAACTTGAACTTTTGATTCAAACAGACTTAAGATTGAATTTTGACCTCATGAACTTTCACTTGTCGGGGGATGGGAGGTGTGGAAGGAGATCAAAAGGTTTAATTTCTTTTTTTTTTTCAATAAAAAAGTGAGTCCCTATGCCAGATATCACTACTTGTGATTATGTGCCAAGTGCTGCATTAAACATTATCCTTTTGAATTCACTCACGAATTTTCTGAGATTGACAGATTAAAAAATGGTACCACAGGGTTGCCTGGGTGGCTTAGTCGGTTAAGCGTCCGACTTTTGCTTGGGTCATGATCTCGCGGTTCATGGGTTCGAGCCCCGCGTCGGGCTCTGTGCTGACTGCCAGCTCAGAGCCTGGAGCCTGTTTCAGAGTCTGTGATTCCCTCTCTCTCTGACCCTCCCCTGCTCATGCTGTCTCTCTCTCTCTCCTAGAAATAAATAAAAACATTGAAAAAATTTTTTAAAAAAATGGTACCACAGAAATGTCCTGTAACTTGACCAAAATCCTACAGCTTATACATCACCAGCCAAAAACTCCAAGTTTGCTGGTCTGTGGAACTCTAAAGCTCACAACGTGGATAATAGCCTTTCATCCACAGTCAAATGTGGACAAGAGATAGTGTCTTAGAAACCCGGGTCTGTGTCACCCCAGTGACTGTGTCACTATCATTTGTTTCTCTTATCTCTGTCTATGTCTCTGGCTCTGGCTCTCTGGCTCTCTCACTACGGCTCTCTCTTTTTCTCTAGGGCCTGAACAGTTGATCTGAAGATCTTTATCTTGCTCCTGCTCTGAGCTAAGACATTGGCTCAGCATCAATTTCATCTTAGAATTCATGTGAGCAAAACACCCTTAAATGTGTGTCAGTGCCCATTTCATTATTATGCCCTGAAAGCTGCACACGTCGGTTCTCTAGTGGATTGGTAGGTCAGATTAAGAGAGTCCTAAGAATTCCAAAACTAAAAATTAAAAATAAATATAAAAAAAGAAAGTGCTAAGAATTCCAAGAATGGGTCTCCCAATGGTATAAAAATAATCACATTTTGGACACCAATCAACCCATCTCTAACCTTCCTATTTTTGTTTGTGTTTTATCAAATTACAAAGCCCAGCCAGCTATGTAACTATTGGTTCTTAAAGATTTCTAGAAAAACTGGTTATAAATATGAGATTTAAGTGTTTAAATTTATAGAGGATGCGGAGGTTTTTGGTTTTGTTGTGTTGTGTTTTCTCTATGGAGTCTTTTACCTCCTAAAGCCGGGAAAAGAGTAGGAAAGAGCTAAAGTCAGCCTTGAATATTTAATATCCTTCTTCAAATCTCAGATGTCTGGAGAGCTTTGGGGCTACCACACACCTAAGTTCAGCAACCAAAGACGCTCCAAAGCTGTCCTCCTTTTCTGTCTCATATGTCATGGGACTTTCACTTGCTATTTATCTCCCCAACCCAACTCCCTCTACAGGAACTAAAACCCCATTATTCTTAAATGGTCTGGTTTGATGTCGCCACAGCAGTGAAAGTCATTATGATTCTCCAGGGCAATTTTCTTCCTGGACTAATAACGCTCCATTAGCATCTTTCAAAGCCAGAGGAAAATCTGCTCTAGGAAAAGGGAGAGAGGTAGCTAAAAGTGAAAAGCGCAATGAAATATGTCCCCCTGACTTTATATAATCCTTTGCTGACACACAATTTCTCAATCAGACATCCCTGGCCTCCCGGTTTACTGCTGGTGAAGGACAGAGGCTGCCATCAAACGGGGGGAAAGGCTTATTTCCTTCTGTTAGCTCTGCCTGTCAGTGAATGCGCAGAAATGATCCTCGAGCCTTCCAACCCAGATGTGATGGAGAAAATTGGTAAAACTGATTGTTATTTCAACAAACGGGCAGGTCATTGTGGTTGTATAGTATAAAATATCGTGTAAAAACTTACTAAAAAGCTAATATTTGTGACAAATCCTATATCCTAGATGTATTTTAGAAAAGAAGTATTAATTGCCTTTTTCTCTCTTACAAGTGACAGTAACTCTACATCATGTATGTAAATGAGTGTTCATATATATGCATATAAGTTGCACACATATATAGTCTGTGTTCACACATCCACACAAACACACACCACAGGGCTAAGTATTTCCTTATGTGTTCACAACTTTTTACTATTCTTGCTCATGCTTTGTTTCTACCATATTGATTCTTTAACAGTTGCCCTGTCGATCGGATGCTGGCTAGAAAAACAAGGATCTGATAGTAATTTGTTCTATTAAAATCTGGGGGATACTCACTGAAGAGGCAGAAAATGTCTTAGAAAATATAAAGAGGGGAGAGGAAAGCTCTAGTCATCTGGGTTCTCAGAGTTTTAGAGACTTTTGGAGATTGTGAATGCAAGCCTATGGCAATAATGATTTCACATCATTTTAAAATTATTTCTAGATAGCAGACTGATATGTCTTCTAACTGTTGCCTCCTGCACAGAGGATTCATCAAGCAACAGCCCAGCTTTATGGGAGTACATATATATTAATAAATAGATGCATAAGCATACAAACCCAGGTTACAGACCCAATTTAAGAATAATATTTATTAAAGGTGGTTAAGTAAGTGATCTCTGGGCTAATGGTACTCTTTATTTCAAAAGAATTTATTCAAGTAAATAATATATTCCTTGTCTCTCGAAACAACGCAATAAATGTAAATGTCATTGTGTCTCCTGAAATAGTCTCATGAGTTAATTTCAAGTGAGTACAGCAATTATAAGCTAGGGAAATAAACTCCTGTAACGAAGTTGTTACCTTGCAATATAATATTATAGGTAAGACTTCAGGCTATAGAGTCAGACTGCTCGCCTTCAAATCTTATTTTATCACATACCAGCTACATTTCACAAGTGACTTTGTTTCTCTGTACCCGTTTTCTCATCTGTAAAATGAGGATGACTGTTCTTACACTATGCAGTTGATGAGACCATTACTATTAATGAAGTAATGTATCTAAAGCCCATAGAACAGGGGCAAGGACAGAATATGTACGGAATAAATGCTAGCAGTCGTTTGCTGATGACCCAGTTTTGCTATCCATCCAATAAAAATGATCCTACGTTCTGCAGAGAGTGGTTGTAATAATTAGAGAGTGTGTATTTTAAAAGTTCCTAGTACAGTGACTGCCATATTCTTCTCTGCCCAGAGGGTGTTTGTTTGCCGCCTGCTGACGTAAATTATATATATACTAACACAGTGCTTAATAATTATATGCCTCACATTTATACCGCACATTACAAATTACAGAGGAGTTAATATGATACCTTACTTAATGTTTTTAAGGTCTTGTCAGGTGCACATCATTAACCCCCCCTTTAAAAGTGAGGCTCTACGTACTCAAGTGACTTTCCTGAAACCACACAACTATAAATGAAAACCAGAAGCCAGCAGGATTTGTGAGCCTCCATTTGTACCAATAATGGCACTTGGCATTAAATCTTTCTGATGCTATTTAATCTTTTAAGGATCCCCAAAGTTAGAGATTACTACTTAAAGGCTGCAGAAAGCTTAATCCAACATCCAGATCTACAGAGGGGTTGGAATCTGTCTTTATACCGAGGTCTGTCTGTAGATTCAGGGTCTTGGTTCTTTACCCTAAACCACAAAGCATCTCACTTTCACATAGGCATTTTGTTTTTAGGATTTTCCATGCTGAAAGAAGGGAGAAGAATAGGATGCGTTCACTTCAAGCCTTATGTATGGGTATATGAAATGATAACTACATTGAGGTCTGATTGATACATTCTCTCATCCACCATCTCCTTCTCCTGTCCCTGATTCATGTGAGTTTTACTGAGGAAATCAAAGGGGGAAAGAAAGGGGAAAAGGGAGGGGCGGGGGAGGGAGGAAGGAAGGGGGAGCACTAAAAGCTTCCAGGTGTGTGTGCAGGTGGTGAGACTTCTCTAGGGTCCCTATCAGCAAAACCAGCCCTTTTATCTTCCAGCACCGTAAGCTACTGTGACCTGTTCAGCCTTCTTCTACATATGTCTCCAAGCAGAGTGATGGTTCCTAACAGCATGAATTCTGCATTATGATGCCCCCTGCCTTAGGAATCACTCTAAATTAAGCAGTGGCTGTGTGTACCAGCAGGAGGAGAGAATGCTTTGGCCCAACCCAGCTAGCCAAAGTTTATGGTGTCTTAAGATATCCCCAACAACAAAAAAAGAAGACAGGAAATCTTCTTTAAAAATAGCATAAATTATTTTGTTTCCTTCATGCAGGCTTCAGTACCAGGAGAGCAGAGCTCATAAGATGTAAGTAAAATTACTTGTTAAAACACTACCCTGTAAGATCTATCCCCAATAGAAGGAGGGGTGTGAAATTCTCGATAGGACAAGGAGTTCACTTTGGATCTTGGGTTGAGACACAAAAGTAAACAATAATATTGGAAAATAAGAACTAGCAAATAAAGAAGAAAAAATGAAGGAATGGAAGGCATTTGCTGGGACCTATTGCTAAACTGTTCCCAGTGCAAGCCAAGCGTCACGGAGGACCAGTCTGCTTGACAGTGCACAGGCATTGACACCGTCCAGTTTGATTGCACTTTATCATGGTACCTCTGGCAAGGTAAGTTCTGGTGGTACAGTGTGTAGGCAGCAGAAGCCAGGTATCCTGACCTGCATGTTAACTAAGGTAGACAGCTTCCCAGGATACTATTTGCTGGGAAATGTCAGGTCACACTGATGCTGCTCCTGGCTCTATGGCTGGTGGCCTTGTGGTCTTGTTCCATCACTTTCCTTACTCAAAAAAAGAGAGATTTGCTGTGTGATAGATTATTTTTCAGCACTTCCTATGTACAAAAGGGCTCTTATGGGCACAGAAGGAGAAAAAGGAAGGTACAAGGTGGCCTGAACATGGTCTGCTCCTCAAGCAGCATAGTGTGGAGTGTGGGAATAAGACTTGATCAGATTGCTATTAGGGGCAAAGGAGAGCTGAGGCCAGAAGTTGCTGAGTGACAGCAGGTTCCCATCACTGCTGCACACAGCACACCTGCAGGCAGGACACTGCGTCTCAATCCTGGCTCAGGCAATTGGTGGAGGGTCTCAATGGGATCTGAGATGGGCCTCCCACTTCCTCCCCACCTCCAATTCCTTACAGCATCGCTACACCTGTGGCCCTCCCTGACACAGGCCATCTCAACCCCCTGCAGCTGCTGACATTATTCTAATACAAATTCAACCACATTTCCCTCCCTGACTTTTTAGTTATATACTTTCCATGCTTTTTGCTTTAAGATGAACTCCAAACATCTTTAACTGGATATATAAAAACATTCATGATTTGTTTCCTGCTGTCTCCTCCAGCTCCCCTACTCAGGGCCAGCTCCCCCTCTATAGATCTAATTGAGGTTTCCCAGATGGGCTATACACTCTATGCCCAAGGACTCTGAACATGTTCTTCTGTCTCTCCAGAAAACACTCACCCCTTTTCTCTGGCCTGGTACATACTATTCATATTTTAGGTCTCCATTGGTCAAAATGTCACTTTCTCTAGAAGAGCTTTTCTCTACTCTGATTGCATACTGACATCCTAAGATTGTATCACCAGAGGAATGTTTACAAAAATACCATTCCTTGTCATACCACTGAATTCAAATCTTTTTGAAGAGACAAGAATCAATGTTTGAAAAGCTTTTTAGATGATTCTACTGTGCAGCTGGGCTTAAGAGCTACTAGTACATACAGACCCCACTGCCCCTCTTCCCAATTCTGTGACAGGCATTCTGTCCTCTAGAGCAGGGGTCTGGAAACACTTTCTGTAGGGGGCTCTGCAGGTCATGCCCAGTCACAACGACTCAACGTTGACATCATAGTTTAAAAGCAGCCATAGACAATATGTAAACAAATAGCCATGGTGTGTTCCAGTGAAATTTATTTGCAAAACAGGCAGCATTCCAGATGTAGCTTTCAGGTGGGCATTTTCCACACTAGATAGTGATTGATTGTATATATACATGTCTACCTCCACACTAGTGGGAACTTCCCTGAAGGCAGAGAATCTGTGTTATCAGCTTAGTAGCTGCATGCCCAGCACAGTGGCTGATGCCACTGGTACTCAATGAATATTTGTTGGGAGAACACATCGGTGAATGAACATAAGGTTGGCAATATGAGCAATGTCTAAATCCTCACAGAAGCCTGGGTTCTTATCAGAAAATGCTTCATGGCTCGGGGTTTAAGAAGAAGGCTGGGCAAAGGAGGGAAGAGCCATTGTAAAACTCTATCTCACAATTAAGATGGATGATGGAGCTTTATTTTCTGAAGTCTTTCCAAATCTGACAACCTAGCACAGGTGAATCATCTAGAAAAATGCTGTTAACAAATATGCATTTGAACAAAGAGAAGAATCCCATCCCAGTTCCCTTTCCTTTATTCTCTAGTGACTCACCCTGAAATATACTCAAAGCAACCAAAGAATCATACAAAGCATCCTCATGATGTTCAAAGCTTTCAAATACATTACCTTACTTAAATACTTCCCCCCAGCACACACACACACATGTAGGTTCATATCTCTGATTGATATTTCATAAATGGTACTTTGGATAACATCCTTCTTTCCTAAATTGGTCCATGGTTAGCTATTTTCCCAGGCTAACGTCTAAAAGGATCACCTACCCACACAGATCTTCCATACTCTTCTCTGACTCATTTATTTTGAGAAGACATATCCTCAACTGCTTCTCAAAGTGCTGCCTCCACTTCAGGTGAACTAGAATTTAGAATCCAGGGCAGATGTCAGGATCACAAGAGCGAACATCACCTGTCTCTGCACCAATTGAGGGAGCCCCCCAACACACACACATACACACATTATAATCTACTTTGGAATTAACAAAATGTTTCCCATGTGATTATCCATGTGACCTTGAACACATTATTTAACCTTGCTGAACTTTAGTTTCCAATTCCTCAACATTGCCTGAGTCATAAAGCTGTCATGAGGATTAAGAGATGGTGCATGTTGAGCACGTAGCACTCTATCCAACATATAGATAGCTCCCCAGCTACTCCCATTATTAGTATTTTTATATCCTTTGAACCTCTCCAAAACCCTGTGAGGATAGACAAGGCAGGGATAATTATCCCTTTTTGATAGATGAGAAAACAAAAGCCCAGAGAAGTTAGGGCATCTGCCCAATATAACAGAACAACTATACACAGCATTAAGCCATAATTAGAGGTAGGCCCTTTGGTTCCTAAGGTTTTTCCCATCATACCCTCCTTCTTTTGAGACTTTATCTATTTTGGGAATATTATAATAAAGTAACCCATAGGTTATTTTAAGTGAAATTGCCCTGTGACTAATATGGGATTAGAATTTTTTTCATGCAACTACAAAGTAGAACATGAATATCTGGGGGTCACCATATCTGCCATTAGCAAGCCAGGATTCTCTCTGGTCCTGAGTCTACTCATATATAATATGAAGATTGGGCAAGATTTTCTTAAGGTGTGATCCAGCTCCAGAATCCAGGAAAACTAGATTCTCAATTTTTCATGCTCATAGAAAGAGGAAGTGCTGGGTAATTGAAATCCACAGATAATCCCTCAAGTTGTCTCTGAATCCTCGCACACCAGGCCTTCATCCTTTCTTTCGGTTGCTGACAAGTAGATGTAATTGACTGATTTGGGCTTGATCTTCCTTCTGATCTAATTCATCCTCAGGAAGAAAGGACTAATGAACAGAAAAATTGCCAAATGGAGGAGGGAGACACAAAAGCAAAGGCATCCATGATCTGTAAGTTGGTTATTTGTTTCTTCAGGTACTGAAAGTGTCTCCACAACTTTGCCTCATGCTATCAAAGGTATGTTCCTGCAGGACTCTAAACCAAATTTCTGTAAACTAAATCATATGTGCTATGCAATGGCGAATTGTTGAGGTAGATCAAATCAAAACAAAACAAAACAAAAACAAACCACAAATAATGACAAAATAATCTTGTATTGAATGTTTGCCTGCCTCCCTCTACTCTGTCTCTTGTTTTATGAAGTCACTCATGAAGATCACTTTCCTTTTCCATTAAATGGAAAAAAAGCTGGATGTCTTTCTCTTGGAGAAAAGAGTAGAGAGAGAATAAATGTACACAAGTGGAAACACTCAGAATGGCTCAAAGTTTGATGCCTTTAACTTTGATGGTAGAGTTTGCAATTTGTAGAGGCACACCTCAGAGATATTATGGGTTCAGTTCTAGACCCCCATAAGAAAGTGAATATCACAACAAAGCAAGTGAAAGGAACTTTCTGGTTTCTCAGCATATATAAAAGTTATGTTAACGCTACACTGTAGTCTATTAAGTGTGATAGCATTACATTTTTTAAAAAAAGTACATACCTTAATTAAAAAATGGTTTATTGCCAAAAAATGCTAAGCATCACCTGAGCTTTCAGTGATTCATGATCACTGATCATAGATGACCCTAACAAGTATTAAAATAATGGAAGAGTTTTAAATTTTATAAGAATTACCTAAATGTGACAGAGAGTCAAAGTGAGAAAAAAATTGTTGGAAATAGACTTGTTTGATGCCAGTTGGTCACAAATCTTCAATTTGTTAAAAAAAATCTGCAGTATCGGTGAAGCATAATAAAGCAAAACTCAATAAAACAAGGTGTGCCTAGATAGTCTGGGAAAAGATAGATTTTAAAATGTATGGAATTTCCATGTGGAGAAAGGGGAACCCTATTGCACTGTTGGCGGGAATTCAAACTGTACAGCCCCTCTTTAAAACAGTATGGAAGTTCCTCAAAAAACAAAATAGAACTACCCCATGACCAAGCAACTGCATAATTGTACTACTAGATATTTATCCAAAGGATACAAAAATGTTGATTTGAAGGAGCACATGCACCCCAGTGTTTATTGCAGCACTATCAACAATAGCCAAATTATGGAAAAAGCCTAAGTGTCCATTGACTATGAAAGGATAAGGAATATGTGTGTATGTGTGTGTGTTCCATTGTGTGCGTGTAGATATATATATATATATGTATATGNAAATCCACTCTCAATATGAAAGCTGGGATAGATCATAGAAAAAAAAATAAATCTCAATTAGTAGACAGGAAGGAGATGATACAATATAATCACAAATTTTTTTCAGATTGTAATTTCTGCAAACAAATATAGATTCATGTCCAGATAGCCTAGAGTTGAAGGGCACTAAGTCTGGCACCATATCCCAACTTTGGACCTTGGTACCTCTGTGGCCTTAGGGAAGCTACTTTGTAACCCTTCACCTCAGTTTCCTCATTTATAAAGATAACAAAAGTAACTACTACACAGGGCAATTGTGAGGAATTAAACAAGTTAATATACATGAACCCCTCAAAACTGTGTGTTCAGATAATGTGTTAAATGTTTATTATTCATAAGACTATTTATATCTAAATGTATATAAATGTGCATATCTTATTTCTGTATATTGTTGTCTCAAACTTCAAATATTGCTGTGAAATAGAAATTATTATATTTCCCATAGAGAAGGCCTAACTGGGTCTAAAATTTAGTCTCTTCTGACTGCAACAATGTGCTCATCTTAGATACATCTACAAGTTCAAAGCTGAATTTCACATGACAAGTCTGACATGGTCCCCCATCCCCCAACCCCAGCCCTCTGAGGAGGAGTCTTAAGGTTAGTTTTTGTATTAATCATGGCAACCACTGAGAGCAGGTGTTGATATAATTCTTGCAAGGCATTGGAAACCAGTACCTCAGGCTTATCTGAAACCTATATTTCTTTGATTGCTTTTTTTTTAAAAAAATAAGGAACAAATATATGTACTATTGATTAGGGCTTTTATACAATTCAACAGAATAAGAAACTCGTCTGGTATGAAAGGATTAATTCTAAAAGGAGCCTCTTTTCAAATTTATGGGAAGCTTCCATTCTGACATAATCAACTCTCAGTCTAGCCAATGTTTAGAAAGGCCTCTTTCTTCACATCCTCAACAATTCTGAATTACATCATTTAAAAATTGCAAAGCCCATAGGCTAAGTAGTTTCTTATTGTGACTTGAAGAAGAGGTTGACTAGCCTTTTATGTTTATTAGTAAATTTGCTTTTCATCTTTTGGGAATTGCCTTTTAAAATATCTTACTCATCTTTCTTTTAGATGATTTGTATACTTCCTATTGGTTTCAAGGTACTATTTACAGATTAAGAGTAACAAATATTTGTCTGTTATGAATATTTCAAATATTCTTCACATATTATGATAGCTTTAGCCTTTAAAAAATACAAATACACTATAGTCAGTTTTTTTTAAGTTTTCTGAATTTCTTTAATTTCTTAGGACATTTTTGTTACTGAAAGACTTATAACTACACTCTGTGGCACTTGGGTGACTCAGTCAGTTAAGTGTGCGACTTCAGCTCAGGTCATGATCTCAAGCTTCCAGATTTCGAGTCCCACATCTGGCTCTGTGCTGACAGCTCAGAACCTGGAGCCTGCTTCGGATTCTATGTCTCCCTTTCTCTGACCCTCCCTTGTTCATGCTCTGTCTCACTATCTCTCTCAAAAACAAATAAACGTTTTTAAAAAGTTTAAAAACACTTAAAACATACACTAACTTTTCTTCTAATATTTTAGATTTTTTAATCATTAAGTGGTTTTTGTACTCTTACTGTTTCCTCCCAGATGAATAATTATTATGTTTGCAGACTTTATTAATAAAATATTACATTTTATGGAATTAAAATGCCATTTTTACATACATTTAAAATAGGGTGTCATTGATCTCTTGGATTTATATATTCTTTTTCTGTGATTGATTTGGTTATTATTGGTTGGTATCTATACGGTTTTAATTATATGGCTTTATACAAATTTCTAATATCTGAGAAAATATATTTCCTTCTTCACTAATCTTGTCTTTATGTTGTTGTTATTCAAGATATTTATTGCTATATTAATTTCAAATTTGGTTTAGTCAAGTTAAAACATTCTAATCAAAATTATGTATGCATATTAATTTTTAGAATGATTGATATTTATGTGATATTAGTTATCCTTATCCAGGAACAAATAGTTTCTTTCCATCAGATCAGTCTTACTTTATGTCCAACAAAAAAGATTTTGGTTGTTTTCATATAGATTTTGTTGTTTTCTCTTTTAAATTTATCCTTTGGTGTTTGTAGGTTATGTTTATTGGATTTTTTTCATTTCCTTCACTACCTGGATATTACTAGCATAAAAGGAAAACATTAATTTTGTATATTTATATTGAATCCAGGCATCTTATCACCTTACTTAATTCTAGTACTTGACTCCCCACCCCCCAAGACGTTCCTTCCTTTTTACGTACCATCTTTTCTTCCCCCATTCCTCGCTCCTTCCCTTCCTTCCGTCCTTCTGTATGTCCTTCATACTTCCTTTCTAAAGTCTTCAATCATACAATGTTTACATAAAAGTTCTTTTATTTTCTAACATTTATGCTGATATTCTTTATCTATTCTTATTGCATTAACTAAAATCTCTAAAATAATGTAATAGCTGATATGTCTGCCTTATGATTAACTTCAATGAAAGTAACTATGTCTCATTTAATTTGATGTTTGCTATTAAAAAATAGTCTTTCTTATATTAAATGGTTTTCATCTATTCCTGTGATGTAGGGTTTTTAGTACCAATTTGGAGAGTAAGGTTTTAGTTGCCTTATTTATAGAGTCATATTTTCTTCTTGTGATCTTTTTTGCAATGATAAATTATTATCATGGATTTACTGTACTATTCTATAATCTTGGTAATGGTATATTATTTTTTTATATTTTTAACTTCTTTTTTTTCAAGTTTTAACATATATATGTAAAATAATGTGTTCAATTTCTTTGTATTACATTTATAAAGTCTGATGTCAGCTTTATGCCTCAATCCTAAAGCCAATTGAGAAGCTATCCTATTTATCCATTTAGAACCTGGAATAAATCTTGGAAGTATTTTCTATTTAAAGGTTAGATAGAAATTTTTAAAGGGATTAGAGCATGTTTCTCTCTTAATTGGGATACTTTTATCTACCTTTCTGAATTGCTTGTTCATAGTTTCTACCTCTTTTTGAATCAATATTAGTAGTTTATACTTTGTTAGAAAACATCAATTTACTCTACAAATTCAAACCCATTTTACTGCAACTGCATCTCGGTGTTTATCTCATTGCTTTTTTCAAAACGTTTTTCTTTTTTTCAAATTTTTTTGTTTTGAGAGAGAGAGACAGAGAGACAGAGAGAGTGTATATGCAAGCATGAATGCGTGAGTGGGGTAGGGGCAGAGAGAGAGAGAGAGAGGGAGAGAATCCCACGTAGTCTCTGCTCAGAGCAGAGCCCAATGCAAGGCTCCGTACCAGCTGTAGATCACAACCTGAGCCAATAACAAGAGTTGGGCCCTTAACCTACTGAGCCACCCAGTTGCACCATATGCTATCTCATTTCTTGTAGTCAGTTTTTAAGGGGTTTTCTCAATTTACTTATCCTTTCTTGTCAGATATTTATATTCTTTATCAGCTTTCTTTCCTCTCTTACCTCCTGGGGTATTTTGCAATTTTCCCCTATTTTTTAAAGTTTATTTTTTTTTATTTTTGAAAGAGAGAGAGCAAGAGAGCAGAGGAAGGACAGAGGGAGACGGAGACAGAGAGAGAATCCCAAGCAGTTTCTGCAAAAGAAGCATGGAGCCTGATGCGGGGCTGGAACCCATAAACCATGAGATCATGACCTGAGCCGAAGCCAAGAGTCAGGCGCTTAACTGACTGAACCACCCAAGTTCCCCTCCCCTAATTTCTTCAAAAGAATGTTTACTTCTCTCTTAGTATTTTATGACAATGTATTATATAGATTAAGTCATCTATTCATAAAATAACTATAGAATTATAAGAAACTAAAACAAACATCACAATGAATTTTACATACAGCTATTTTGAAAGGAAAAATATCACTGAGCAGAAATATAGAAGGAGGTTGGTCATGATGATATGGTCTAATAGTCAAAAGGGGAAAAGGAAGAAACAATATTCCCAAAACTATATGGGATAGCAGGTATTTCCACAAAAAAGGTTTCTAGCTAGCTCATTATGGGATCAGCATGTAGGTTACAAATACTTGAGTTCTTCCTGAAATAAAGAAAGGCATCTTGGCAACTAATTAAAGTGGAAGGATCGTTTCTATGTTCAGACACTGACTTTCATTAAACTTCCACTTAGTTCACTGGATCTAATAAAATCCATGCTTCCAAAGAATGGAAATAAGAAATTCCTATTAAGAGCAAGGTCATAAATGTAGCTTACCACTTTAACATAACTTGAGCACTAAAGCCACATGAATGATGACAATGTGACACAGTCTGCTTGAGGTTAAGAGAAGCCTCATATGGGCTTGAGGAAAGGTTACACACGTCAATGGCCTGTAGGCAAAAAACTCAATTCAATGAAAGTTCTCAATGTAAATATCCCGATTGAAATGAAAGAAGCAAAAGGGGAAAGAGCAATTTCCTTTAGAAATTTCTTTTGCAAAATGATAGTATATTAAGAGCATGTAAAAATAAGAATATTTAGTGTTTTTAAGATATATATTTGATGGGGGGCCTGGGTGGCTCAGTCGGTTAAGCGTCCGACTTCAGCTCAGGTCATGATCTCACGGTTCGTGGGTTTGAGCCTGGCATCTGGCTCTGTGCTGACAGCTCAGAGCCTGGAGCCTGTCTTTGGATTCTATGTCTCCTTCTCTCTCTGACCCTTCCCTGCTCCTGCTGTCTCTATCTCTCTCTCAAAAATAAATAAAACATTAAAAAAATTTAAGATGTGTATTTGATTTACATAAGGAGTGAATGGACTTCACATGTTCACAAAATAACAGAACAACTACCTTTGACTTCCACCTTCATTTATAAGACATGTTGCCTCAAAGTATGGGATAAATGATTTTTATTCAGGGGAGAGAACCCAAAGGAAACATTTTTGTCTTTAAAGAGACTTTTGCCTTCATTCAGAGGTAAAAAGAAAATGCAAAATGAAAGGACCCTTCTATGTCATGTCAGCAGATATGTAATATTTCCAATTTTCTTTTCACGACCTCTCAGAAAAACATAATCTCAAAAGTGCTGTTCAACTGGAAAAAGAAATTGCCCAACAATTATAGATTCATTCAATATAAGGTGTGTGGTTTCTGGAAAATGCAGCAACAACAAAATATTCCATACTTTGCTACCATTTTAGTGAATCATAAAGAATTTCTTGAAGGCCTAGTGCTTTGTAATAAAAAGTAAATTTTGCTAATATATTCCCTAGACATAAGGTATTGTATTATATTGTATTGCATACATTAGACCAAAATGCTCTCTTGTTCAAACTTTTATAATTCCAGAGACTTCCTGCAAGTTTTAAGTATGTGGAGGAATTTGCTTAGAGGTCATTACAAACAAGTTGTTCTTTTTCTTTGTGAGGAGGAGTGTGGAGGGACTACTTTCAGAATGCAGCAGGAGAAATGCAAAGCATTAAGAACAGCTGATATTGTTGACTATTTTATTCATTGGATACTGAAATGAGAAAATAGGGAAGGCTGGATTTTTCCGCCAGCAATTTTTTTAAAGCTCACAGTAATTCATTGAGGCATAATTTACCTGCAATAAAACACATAATCATAATTGTGCATCTTAATGCATTTTGCCAAATGTGTATAGCAGTGTAACCACCACCTGGTAAAAATACAGAACATTGTATTCTCGAAAGCTCCTTTCTTCCCTTTTCACTTAACTCCCCCCAAAAGCAATCAATAATCTGATTTCCATCTTCATGGATTGGCTTTGCTTGAATTTTATATAAATGGCACCATGCAACAGGTATTAGTTTGTGTATGTCTCCTTCCACTCAAAATGTTTTTGAGAATCATTCATATTGCTGCATGTATTAGGAGTTTGTTCTTTTTTATTGGTATTTCATTGTATGAATAATTTATACTGTTTGTTTCCATACTGATGAGCATTTGGATTGTTTCCAGTTTTAGCTATTATGACTACCATGACTTGGATAATATTGTACAATCCTTTTTGCGCATATATTTATTTATTTCTCTTGACTATATAGTTAGGAATGAGCTTGCTGGGTTATATGACATGGAGTTTTGTTCTGTTTTTAATCTTCAAATTAAGGAACAGTTTCAATGACAGTACAAATAAATATTTCCCTTGCCTATTGTTTCCATGATGTCTACCATCTTCAAATTCTTTGGTGTGTATTTCCGTATATAAGAATATCCCCCTACATAATAATGCAATAATGAAAATAATATTGATGTTTTACCACCATCCACAGTTCAAATTCTATTCAAGATTTTCAGTTATTCCAATCGTATGTTTTATAGGAAAACAGTAAAGTCTAGAATCAAGAGTTGTAGTCAGTTCTGATAGATCTTTACTTGAACTTTTATCTGGGCAACTTTCAATAGTTTTTCTTTGACTTTCATGATCTTGACACTTAACATAAGCCAGCTATTTTGGAGAGTTCCTCAATTTAGGTTGGATTCGATTCAGGCTATGAATCTTTGGCAAGAATATCACTGAAGTAATGCTTCCTACTGGGTCCACATGATTTCGACTTACCTCATTAGTGACGATGTTCACTTTTGATCACTTGATGAAGGTGGTGTCTGCCAAGCTTCTCCACTATAACATTAGTCCGTTTTCCATTTCATAAAAATTTTATGTAGAGAGACCTTAAATCTACACAAATATGGTTTCATTAAACACTTAATTTATGCATTTATATGTTTGTAAAAATAGAGTCATGGATTCCTATTTTATTTTGTGGATTATAACCCAATTCATTCATTATTTTGATACTGAAATTATCCCAAATTTAGGACCATGGAAGTACTTCCAACTAGCTTATGTATCCT